>NC_082390.1:7242735-7267735 GCF_031168955.1 Gadus macrocephalus | reverse complement strand
AAAGGAAGCTCCTAGGTTCTCTGCCTGCCAATAGACTCGCGCCTGGGATGAGATCACAGAGGGCGCGTTCTCCACAGGCGAACAGTCCAACTGTTTTCCCTCTGCCAATGTGCAATTAAAAGACTGTCCATTTTTTCCCCTCTACTTTTCTGATCATTTGCCTCCCCGCCTTACTTTCTCTATCATAATAAGCGTCACTCCGCCGTCGTTAGCACGGCATCAAACATCATCGTCTCAGACGTTTCCAGTCGCTCCATAAACAGCTTCAACCCGAGCGCCTCATCCATAGTATAGCAGCAGTACTCCCGAGTGCACCCCATGCTGCTCTATATCCACTTGTGTCTCACACAAACGCCCTCCTTGGCTGCGCTACACTCACTCCCCGGTTGCTCTTTGACGCTCTTTATCCTCTCCCGAGTGTTCTCTCTATTCTTCTTGCCCTCCTCCCCTCGCGCGGGGCGGCCTGGGCGCGAGGCAGGAGGACTGCCTGGGGTGTCGCTGTGCCGAAAGCGACGAGCGCTCTGCCCTTTGAAAAGAGGCTCTGTGCTGTCTGCGGATCACCTTACACGACCACTTCCTGCTTCCTACCGCCCCGATCTTCACAGGCAGCTCTGTGTACCAAAGCCAGAAAAAAAGCGTCAAACACTGGGGTTCAGTCTGCCCCATGAGCACAGGACCTTATTCATCTTCCCTCTTCATATCCATGACCTCTTCCTCAGTAGCGTCATTACGATGGCTTTTGTTCCAAAGGTTCCACATATGCCCCGTTTTCAGAGCCATGAAGACCAACCACTGCTGTTTGAGAAGGTACTTCTCAAGAGTACTGAGGTGAGGTGTGTGTGGCTTATGTCTGACTGGACAACACCAGTGCGGCATGTAGAGGAAGAGCGGGCTGGCTGGTAACGGGAAAGTTGCTTGTGCGATCCCCTGCTTCTCCTAGCTAGTGTCGAGGTGTCCCTGAGCAAGACACCACAGCCTAACTGCTCCCGACGGGCTGGCTGTCGCCTTGCATGGTTGACACCGCCGTCAGTGTGTGAATGTGTGCATGAATGGGTGGATGTTAAGCGATATTGTACAGCGATTTGAGTGGCCACTGGTTAGAAAAGCGCTGTATAAATACAGTCCATTTACCATTTACCTCCCTCATCTGCTTTGTTAGAAGAGGAAGAAATTGAAGGATCAAAGGTCAAATGCATACAAGTTGAACACAAAAAGTAAAAGAGTTACAGAGACGCTCAGAGAGTCAACAAATGCTGAGAAGAAAACTGAACCCCTCCTCTCCTCTTCTGAATCGGGGTGCGGTGAGAGAGAGTGCCAGTACAGAAGCTGGGGTCCTTCTTTGTGGGGGAGGAGGGAAGGTGTTGGGAGGTGTGTGGCTATTCCTGGAATGCTCCCCTTGAGCCATCTGGGTTTAACCGCAGTGCAGGGGAGAGAGGGGGGGTGGGTGGTGGAGGGCGAGCACCTATTGAGCTGGGAATATTTTTGCCGAAGGGCAGTCCCTCCGCCGGCCGGGGGTGCTCAGGGTATTTAAGATTCTTGGGGAAATGGCAAAGTGGGCAAATAAGTCTCAACACAAACAAAGCAGGGGGACATTAATGACCAGTCTGGCATGGGCTTGGATGTTTTTGCTTTCAGGAGTGGCTAAACAACACGAGCTGCAGTCTCAGGTTTTCACTCCTGTCCTTGTAGTGCCTGACGACGGCAGGGCCATTGGACCCCGGCCTTGTTTTTCTACTTCTAACACATTAAACCAGCACCTGATCCGTCCATTCCAACCATGGGGGGATAGAACAACATTGGGCCCTGCTCCCTGGGCTTCCCCCCTCGGATGTTACCGTCTGATGGGGGGGGAGAAGAATGACGCTCTGTGCAAACCCCTGCATGAAACCATTCATAGCACCTCGGCCCCAGCCTCGCCGGGAGAGAGCCGGCAGCAACTGGCCTACAGTGGGTAGAACAGAACCGGTACTGATGCGGTCCCTGCCGTCCCAAACACCACACAACACCATTATTGATCTACGCTCGCTGGACAGGACGGTCCCACCGAGAGAATGCGGCTACTGATTCAGCGGGATCCCCCGCTTGCCCGCGCGGACAACGCCACCTCTGATTCGAAAACCTGGAGCCGGGACGTTTGCAGAAGTCAGTCGGACTCAGGGTTGGCTAGGTCAACAGCTGCACAGGTGAGGAGACACACGGAGAGACACCACTGAGCTCTCTCCAGGGAGAATCACTCCAGTCTGTCATGAAACAACACCGCCGTCAGGAAAAGGTTCCATTAAGCCATCACACCAGATTCTTCTTGTGTTGAACTTGTGTGCATTTGCAGGGCAAATCCCGACGATCCATAATGATCAACAAACCCGGTGTAACCTCCCTGCTGTCCGTGCGTCTGTCCTTTGTGCCGGCCCGAACAGCAGGTCAGTGAGTAGCCTAGGGTAGGGCCAGGAATGGAAGGGATGGAACCAGATTCCTGGCAGCGGCAACAACGTTCCTCTCAGTCATGGCGAGACTCACCAGGGACCTTTGCTAGAGGGCTGGACGGTGAGAGTTGCTTCTGTCCACCTAGCCTGCTCCAACTCCCTAGCCACCGGGGGCTGTGTGCGAGCTGAGCAGCTCAGCTGGAGGACTCAGAGTCAAGCGTCCTGCAGAGAGGGCTATGTACTTTGGAAGATGTTTTTTCACTCAAGCCGTGAAAGGAAAACACATCCCTTCAAGGGCACTTAATAGCTTATTTGTGTAAACCCGAGAAAGATAACACGTTTCCCCCCATCTGTGATATCTATCGATTCAAGAGGGTCTGATGGAATGAATACATTAATTCATTCCAGAAGCATAAGAGGGCAAAAATGTTTGCAAGACAAGTGCAGCTTTGTCTGAGCCTACAGGCAAACGATTATGAAACCTTTTGGCCAACGTCTATAATTGATATACTTTCTGCATGCAGTGACCAGCATGCGGCCTGCAAGGTGCTTGAGGTTGCATCACATCATCACTCAAATCCCTGAAACATATCCTTCAGGTAAGGAAAACCTGGCGTTGGCGGAGACATTGAAGTGGTGTGCGTCCCTGCTGATATGATCTGACAAGGTGACATAAAGATCCTCTATACGTGGAAGCAGTATAGAGGGCCTGGATAGTCCTGTCCTTTGTCACATGAATCATCCTTTCCTTCTCCCCCTATATTTTCACAGCTGCTCAAGTACTGGATCTGGTCAAAAGCTTTCCTTCTTGACAACGCCGAGAGCCAAGGAACCCGGAGCCATCCAGCCTCCGTTTCTCACAGCCTCTCTGTTTCCTCACACTCTCTACATAAACAACCACCAACAGCCTCCTCTTCACCTACAGACGCACAGGCAGACGCATGCACACACACACACACACACACACACACACACACACACACACACACACACACACACACACACACACACACACACACACACACACACACACACACACACACACACACACACACACATATACAAGCACACACGCACACAACCGCACGTGCATGCAAATGCAGAAACGCGCACACGCAGACATGTGCTTCCTTGCATAAGGACACACGCCCCGCAAGAGTAAGTGCATGCCCATACACACAAGAAAAACCTTTGCTAAGAATGACAAACGACTTACCTTATGGTGTACTGCTACTCTACTTTAATCCTACTCAAGTCACTTTTAACCACGCGGGTATGCAGGGAATTTATCTGAAGGAGAGAGGGCTAATCAGACTTTCACCATGCCGACGCCAACAGAGTACAAACAATCTGTCTCCAGGATGGAGTTGGACATACAGTAGGTACTATGGAAGCTAGGGGCTGCATATGACTTTTTAGTGACCTGTTGGATGGAGTTGGCCATAGGTTATATGGAAGCCAGGGGCTGCATATGACTTATAAGTGACCTCTTGTTAAAATGTGAAGCAGGATGAAGGAAGAAGGGATCGACCAGATGGAAAAACTAGGGCGTAGTAGGAATCAAAATGAGAAATGAGATTAAAGGGTGAGGTAAAATCGTGACGATGATTACATGAGGTGTATTTCGCCTTAATGCTGATGGCTGTGAAAAATCGTGCAAAGCTCAAAGTTCTGGAAATAGCTACGGTGCTAAATACAGTTTACTTAGACAAATGGCCGAGTCGTTATCTGCATCAATAAGACAATATTAGACTGAGAATTGGACATGGAGCCAAAAGGAAAAAATAAACACCTTTCCAAAACGATTAAGATTGAGGTTCTGGATAAGGCAAAGTGGCTGATTTGTGGAAAATATCCAAAAGACACAACGGTGCACACTCGACAGCCAAACAAAGGTGGACGTCACGTTTATACACGATCAAGGCATTTTTTTTTTTTCCATTGACTGGATCAATGGTTGGAGGCAATTCAAAGCGTTTCCACAACCACTTTTCATTCACCTTTTCACACACAGATAGACACACACACATGCACACATGCATCCGCACACATATGCGCACATACACACACACAAACCAGAGACACAAACACACACACACACACATCTGCACAAATACACAAAAGCACACACAAGCATGCACGCAAACACACAAACACACACACACGCATTCACTCAAAGACACACGCGCTCACA
This sequence comes from Gadus macrocephalus, assembly GCF_031168955.1. Taxonomy (NCBI): domain Eukaryota; kingdom Metazoa; phylum Chordata; class Actinopteri; order Gadiformes; family Gadidae; genus Gadus; species Gadus macrocephalus. Next base: position 7,263,118 of record NC_082390.1, on the reverse strand, counting down.
CACACATATACAGACCAAACATACACACCTCTTCCGTCTTTTCCAGGTGGAGCTGACGGAGGGTTTGGCAGACGGCCTGCCGCCGAAAAACAGGCCTTCCCCTATCTCTACCTGAGAACACAACGCACCGAAGAGAAGAGCCAATGAATGAGGGAAACCATCCAACGCTGACCAATCACTGCTCCGCTCCTAACAGCATCCCAGGGACGACTAAGGAACGCAGGAACTGAGATGGAGGTTTCACTCAGTCAGCTTATTTCCTCTAAAACAGACAAGTTGTGCTGACTGTGCCTCTAAGACTGTGGGGGCATGTATAACATACATACCACCAAAAGTTTTGATGGGGTTCAGTTAATAATTGTGATATATTTATGCTGTATTACCCCAAAGTCAAGCACATCGAATGCTGGTTATTATAAAAGAGGCAATTATTTTGCGATGATTCAGAAAAACTTGTCTACCCTGTGAAAAGCCATCAAATCTGTTTATATTTAATAAATAATGAATGATATCAAAATGGCTCCTAGACTGATATTGGGGGACAGTGTGGAAACGGTTCACCGTACGAAGTAAATCTAGACCACCCCAGAGATAGTTCTACTGCTACAGTCATAAAATCTCCAGGCAACACACACACACACACACACACACACACACACACACACACACACACACACACACACACACACACACACACACACACACACACACACACACACACACACACACACACACACACACACACACACACACACTTCACACCTGATAGCAATTACTGAACAATATCACTGGTAGAATCACTTCTGACTGGTACAGACACTTACTGGTACCAAAGCACAACAAAAAACATCTGTAAGTACGAACTGGTCCGTAATTATGCATACAAAACGGATTGTTAGGTGAGTATTAACCAAAAAAGATGGTATCGGAGAGTGTAGAGACTGAGCAGTTCCTCCATAGAGCAGCTCTGATGAAGAAAGCATCCAACTTGCTGACTTTGGAAGATCAGTCACAGCCCATTGAATCACAGAGAGGTAGCGTCCAGAACACTGACAACGAGTCCTCCCTTACTGGGGTTGGGAGCTAAATATAGCTGCTCCTTATATCACCTTCACTGCAGCTCCGTCTGAGAAAAAAGCCCCAGCTACTCTCAGCCTGGGCGGCCATTTTCCTCTTGATGTTTGTGTCACTGCCAGCGTTGCGTGCCTCTGCATTTACGTTGGCAGCGCATACGTCCGCGGTCCTCACGGCACGCCATTCATCGAGGCCTTCTGGTCACGTAGGGTGCGTGACTGGGAAGGTGGTTTTAGTTTTTCAACGCGCAAGAAGGAAATGACACCGCTATACCAACGGTTTCGAGCGCACAGCGAAACGGACACAAACGGGGGGGACGCCTGACTGACGTTCCTGACCAATCACAAGTTGTTGTTGCTCTCCTGCAGCTCAGAAGATAAACAAACAGACTCCGGGAAAAACGAGAAACAACACCGCGAGGCTCCGCAGCGCTAGCCAATAGAAGGGTCAGCTTTCTGCGCTGGGAATAACTTGAAAGTCCGGTCCCATACCAAACCCTATTATTTTTATACCGAAATGATACATTTTAGAAGGAGTAACTCGAGTCCACGCTACTGGAAAAAAGTATGCGGAGGAGGAGGTGGTGGTGTTGTGCAAGCGCTCCCAGCTCCGGAAGGACGGCCGCCGCGCTCTCCCCCGGCGTGGAGGGGAGACGGGGTGAGCCGTCGCGCTCGCTATCACACATGCAGACAGCGGGCCCCGGGTGATTAAAGTGAAATACTGGCTCGTAAAGCTGAGCGAGGATCTGAGACGTTAAGAGAGTCGACCAACCACGTAGAGTTAAAAACTCCCCCCCGGCCCCCGTGAGGACTTTCAGAGGGCCCCGGTAAGCCAAGCAGGGTTGTCGGAGATGGAAAATATCTGCTGCCGACGAGACACTCTTATCTGCCATTAGGAATACTTTCCCCTCAGTGGAACGACGGGGGACTAGGACTGTCCTGGTAAAACTGGTACGCAGTATACGACCCTTTGGGATCACAACACTCCACCACAATTAGGGCGGCTGAGCAGGATGCACAGGAAACTATTCTGTTAATAAGTGTAACAAAATTATAATGTGTGTGTGCGTGTGTGTGTGTGTGTGCGGGTGTGTGTGTTTGTGTGTGTGTGTGTGTGTATGTGTGTGTGTGTGTGTGTGTGTGTGTGTATGTGTGTGTGTGTGTGTGCAAGTGTCCGTGTGTGCGTGTATGCACACTTGCATTCGGCTGGATTAGATTTGTTTGAATTTGTATGTGTGTGGGTCTGAGTATGTGTGTGTGTGTGTGTGTGTGCTTGTGTGTGTATGCGTGTGTGCGCAATGACTTTACTATGTATGTAGGCAATTGGAAGTCTGCATGTGCCCCACACACACACACACACACACGCGCGAACACGCGTGCAGCTCCTGTTACGGCCGCGGTGGGTTTTGCTGAGAGTCACAGGGTTCCAGACAGGGCTGTTTCTCTGTTTGGAGCTTGGTCTGCTGCCACAATGCTCCTCTGAGTTCCATGCCACTGCTCCACCAGGCTAGCATAATCTCCCCTGATCGCAGATGTAATCTTCCCCAAGCAGACAGGCAGAGGTTCCATAGAAGAAAAATGTAGGCGCGCGGGACGTCACAATGCTGGTGGAAACCCAGCCCGCTGATCAAGTCAATTGTCAGAGGAGGCCAGAGGATTGGGAGTGGTTTGCCCCCTAACGAAAAGGGTCCAGATATTTTATTATATCGGTCATTCGGGATAATTGCAACGTTGCAATCATCATTTCCGTGGCAGACGACGTGATGCATTTTGCGTTGTCTGAGGAAATGTCTGTGTGAGCGTGTGCGTGCCTGTGTGCGTGAGCGTGTGTGGCAGTGAGTGTGTGTGTCTGTGTGTGTCTGTGTATTTATGTGAGTGAGTGTCCGTGTCTGTGTGTCCGTGTGCGTGCCTGCTTGGGTGTGTGTATTTAAGTGAGTGAGCGTTTGTGTGTGCGAGTGAGTGTGTGTGTGCGTGCCTGTGTGTGCCTGGGCGTGTGTGTGTGTGTTGGCTGAAGGCGGTTGGTCTGTACAGGCTTCTGTTTCCGCGTGGAAGTCGTCCACGCTCAGACAGCGGTTAGTTTCTCTCTCATCGACGTGGGGGGGCTGCCCCCACGTCACCACACCTATCCCCGTTCACCTCATTTCACACCACCCCGCAGACTACCGGCAGGCATGCCCAGGGGGCGGGGCCAGGGGTGTGGCCAGGTGGTGTGGTCAGGGGCGTGGCCAGTGCCGCGAGGTCAGGACCTGCCTGGTGTCTCATGCCTCTTCGCCAAAAAACTCGAGGAGGAAGGATTCTTTAAATGATCTCTCCGTCAGATTTCTCTTCCATTCTCGTTTATCTCTGCATCTCCACCTTTATCTCTCTCTTTCCACCTTGATCTGTGTGTATGTCTGTGTGTGTGTCTCTCCCCCTCCCTCCATGTCGTGTTTCAAAGCCAAGGCCAAAGTTCCTTTTCCCCCAATTCCTTCCCGACAATGGCCGAGATAAAGAGTCTTGTTGTGGAAATACCAGAGTCTGAGAACCCGACGCAGTCTTTAAGATTCATAATATCGGAGAATATCCGCGCCAGTTCGGCCGCGGCGCAATCAATGAATAAAGATCGTAAACACGTTGGAAGAGAAAAACATTTCATTTGAAAGATGTGCCCGAAGTTACAACTTTACAACCTCGTTGATGACCAACGTTTAGGAAAACATGTACTTTTAATTCAGCCTTGGGTGAAATCGAAGCGTACTGAATGCATGTTGATGATGATACACTTCTTATAGGGGGTGACTACATTGGCACGACATCGGCTTCCTCCATCTTCTGCGCCACCTTTCTAAATAAATCGCCGTTTCTCGTTTTCCGATAAGAACTCGAGCATGCGCAGAACGTGAACTCCGATGCACGATACGATGCTGGTACAAATGCAGGTAAAATGCAGACTATGAACGACTTATCTAGGCGTTCTTATCTGATTTTGCCAGTCCTTTCATGTGCCGAATTTTTCTGTTGAGGTCTTATTCGTTTATCTAAGTGCTGACTGGGGGATATCTACAGGCCCCTATTCCGGCTCTTTATTCCTTCCCGTCTTTTTATCAGGTGCCCCTGGCACGCAGCCCTGGACCACTTCTCTGCTCCAAAAACAAACTTGCGCTGTCCTCCTCCTTCCATCCCTTCTTCCTGGAAATCTGCGGGGAGGAATGACCAAGGTGTACCAGGGAGGGAGGGGGGGCCACATTGGGCGCACCAGACGGGCCGACCCGTGTGGTGGCCGTATGTGACTCATGCTGGAAACTAGGGAGTCATTTTAAGAATGGTGGACTGTGCCGCCGTGCCGTCCGCTGTGGGCGGAGCACAACCGGTACGACAGTGTGTAGTGGGTAGACTGGTAACCGAAAGGTTGCTAGTTCGATGCCTGGTGTGTCGAGGTGTCCCTGAGCAAGACACCTCACCCTGACTGCTCCCGGCTGCGTGGTTGACCCCGCCGTCGGTGTGTGAATGTGCGAATGAATGGTTGTAAGTCGCTTTGGATAAAAGTGTCAGCAAAAAAATCCCCTCAATGTAAAACGGAAAAGACCCAACCGAGGCCAGGCCGCTCTGTCGGTTGTTTCATATTTCCCAGTGTGAGGGGGCGACCCCTGGCACGGCGCGACTCAAGGCGGCCTACAGGGCGAGTAGGTGTGAGACAGGCAGGGAGAGGGCCGCACCTGGCCCGCCCTTGGAGAGGGGGGCAGGGGGCGGCTGCCATCACCGCCGTCTCAACACCTCACTGGTGTCTGACACCTTATGGAATGAGTCTGACACGCAAGGGAATCACGCTCTCAGCTCTTCCTCCGTGTCCTTCGTCGAACTCCAACCTGAGGCCGGGGGGGGGGGGGGGGGGGGGGGGAATTGTTATGACTGGGAGCTTCACTCAACAACGGGTGTTGCCCACTTCTACATGATGTTGTCCCCACAAAGCATTAATCTGATGCCTCCATGCATCTCTCTCCCACTCTGTCTTCATCTGTCAGCATCTCTCTCTCTCTCTCTCTCTCTCTCTCTCTCTCTCTCTCTCTCTCTCTCTCTCTCTCTCTCTCTCTCTCTCTCTCTCTCTCTCTCTCTCTCTCTCTCTCTCTCTCTCTCTCTCTCTCTCTCTCTCTCTCTCTCTCTCTCTCTCTCTCTCTCTCTCTCTCTCCTCCAGACTAACAAGCAGGCCCCTTTGGCGTATATGCAGGCGGGAGATATTTTTAGATCACTTACAGATTAAAACTGGAACGATTTACTTTTTCAACCTCGCTTGGTCTGCGAGAAAAATCAGTCCCAGCTCGAGACATGAGTCCTACAATCCTCTGTCCTAGAATCCCCCCCCCCCCCACACTCATCGTCTCCAAGACCTGACGTCAGCCCTGACTGCTTCACCGTCTGTGGGGGGGACGAAACACACACACACACACACACACACACACACACACACACACACACACACACACACACACACACACACACACACACACACACACACACACACACACACACACACACACACACACACACACACACAAACTGACAGACACAGACACCCCCACACACCAGGGGAGGAAGATAAACAAGGCCCATATATGATTAGAGACTGGTACTGCTGCGTCACACTACGGCTAGCGGTTAACTCAAGAGACACGATTACACATTCAACACATGGCCATGTGTCCTGGGCACTCTCTCGTATGCCCTTCTCTACACACAGACAGATACACTCATACACAGACACATACGCACACAGATAAACACTGATACACAAAGAGATACACTCACACACACACACACACACACACACACACACACACACACACACACACACACACACACACACACACACACACACACACACACACACACACACACACACACACACACACAGGTAAACACAGACATACAGATACATACACACAGACGCACACACACACACAGATACTCATTTACACACAGACAAACAAACAAACAAACCAAAAAACAAACCGAGAAAGACACATACACACAAAGATACAGACACAATCACACACACATACACAGTTACAAACACACAAATGCACACACACATGAATATATATACACAGGCCCTGACATCTGAAGGGGGTTTAAATTGAAAAAAAAAGAAACAGTATCCAGGGAAATTAGGTCAATACCACGCAGTCCTGGGCTGACTCCAGCCAAGAACTCTTTCCTCCTTTCCACCAAAACCAACTGGCTTGGCCTCTCCTGCCTTGTTATTAATGTCCCCATCAAACACACAGCCTTTCTAACTCCCCCTCTTTCTCTTTCTTTCTTGCTTTATTTTTCGAGCTTCGCTTCCTTCCTTCCTTCCTTCCTTCCTTCCTTCCTTCCTTCCTTCCTTCCTTCCTTCCTTCCTTCCTTCCTTGTAATTTTGTGTTTCTCTGTCCCTCCATCTGTCTTTAACACAACAACACTCCCAAACATACCAAGGCAGACACACATACACACACACTCTCACACACACACACACACAAACACACAGACACAGGCACATATTCTGTCTGGACGTGGTTGAGTAGGAGAGAGGGAGACACGGCCCCATGGCTTTTACAAGCTCTGTACCTCCTGACCCGTGGCCATACCTGTGGATGAGACACGACTCATGGTTCCCTTTAGCCCCTCAGAACCACCCCCCCCCCCCCCCACCCCCCCCCCGCCTGCCTGCCTGTTTGCAGCCAGATTTAAGGCCAGTTGAAGGACAGACTCTGAGGAGGGGATGAGATCGCCATGAGAGGCGCCCCGGCAGGAAATCTTTCATTAAAAGTCCTTCAAACCCTCATCAAAGCCTCCCGGCCTCCAGAAAGAGACTACTGTGATTATACTGAGCGAGGGATCCACATCCATTCACAGCCACCGATCTAGCGGGGGGGGGGGGGGGGGGGAGTAGAAAAACAACATCTCCAGGCCGATCATAGAGAGCACGTTGAATAGGTTAGGACGAACCACTGCAGGGTTTATGGCATTTATGTATGTTTAGTAGGGGTACACAAATCTGCCCGCTGTCGTTCCTCCTCAGTGATAAATGGACAAAAGAGTTTGAAAGAGTTTAAACGAGTGTTGAGTCACCACGATGGGATACAGTTATGAGGATAACTTCATCCACTACTCTGTCTCAGCGATATATCTGTCATGGCATGTTTTTCTCTTCCATCCCCATTTAAGAAAATCCATCCACAGAAACGCTTGACGGAAGCAGGACTCAGACCCTGCAGAAACTGAATCTCCAGCTCTACTCCCCCTGGCCTGCCTCCCCCAGCCTGCCTCCCCCAGCCTGCCTCCCCCAGCCTGCCTCCCCCGGCTTGCCTTCCTCCCTCCTTCCTCTGCGTCCCTTCATCTCACTTAGTGGGCACATGAGTGGAAAACAACATGTCAGCAGTAATGGTAAATATCTTCCATAATAACAGGGTGAAATGGAAAAGCAGTGGCCGGCTATGTTATTTCCAAACCAGATTGCGAGCTGGTTCCACTGGGAACCCGAAGCCCCTATGGAGGCCTCTGGCTCTGAACCAGTACCCGGACCGGGGTGAAACCCGAGAGAGAGAGAGGGGTCCACCCTGGGGGGTAAGGGGGTGGGGGGTAGGGGTTACAATGCACGGTGATGCTAAACCAAACAATTCCACATTAAGTGGTATTCCTAGCGGAGCGCGCTGAGTGGATGCCATTGTGGTACTGCCCTTTAAAAAGAGAGAAAAAAGATTTGACCCCCGGGGAAATGGTAGCAAATTGTCACTTTCTCACTTGAGCCAGGCGGCAATTTCATTTGCACACGTAAAATCCTTGTGCGCACAGCTTGAGAGAAAAGTGGTCTTTTTGTTTGGTCCCCAGCGCGAGCACATATGGCTCCCAGTGTGTGATACGTTTCCTAAGGGGGGAAAGCGGTGAAGGAGTTCAGGTATCAGTGTCTAGTGGGAAAAGTGAGACAGCAGGACCCCCTGGCCAAGTTCATGCACGTACAAGCACCATTAATCCCTTTAAGTGTATTTAAGCCCCTCTAATAAAGCCAGCAGGCGACCGGCCGTTTGTCAGTCGGGGGATGATCTGCCGATTAGGGCTCCTTTTGTTTGGGGGAGAATCTGAAAGCTCAAGGTTTCCCATTTAGGGCCGGAGCGGAACAAGCCTTTGTTCACAGATATTTATGTTGTTAGCATACCTGGAGCCGGGCCTGCCGGGGACAACATTCCCATTCACGACGAGGTCTGAGGCCGAGGCCTGGGTCGTGGTTCCTCTGTGCGTGTGCCTGGTTTATTTCAGGAATGTCTGAGGACCAGGCTACACGCACGAGAGGACCACGGACGCCTGATGCCTCGGCCCTTCAACCTCATCTAATGAATGTTTTCCCCTTCAGCCCGGCCAGGTATGCTAACAACATAGAAGACTCAAGCAAGCTTGTCCTCTCCTTCCCTAACATTGTAAGTCCCCGTAAGCTTACCGTCCCCGGATGTCCCCTAAAGATGGGATTGGGGAAAATCTTAGTATTAAACCCCGGATTATTCTATCAAGTTTTCCCCTTCATCCTTGCCTTGAACTGTAGTAGCGAGCCAATGTTCGCCAAATTCATCTCTTTCAGATCAAGAATGAATGCACGTCATGTGACCTTTGAAATGTTCACTTCTTATCGTCGAGTCCTGAAGGCCCTCCTAAACCTCAATGCAATATAAAATATAGAAGTCATGTATGGCAGTGATTTACTTTTGGGTTTTTAGGTCCTAGAACAAAGTTCAAACCGTGAGTGGTATGGGTTCAGATTGTACACAGAAACAATAGAAAACTAATAGAGTCCCATTTCGACCACAACTCCCAAATGTTGGTATGTAAACAGTTGACAAGTCATCCAAAGTGACTCACCCTCTTTTGAGCTGGGAAGCAGATGACTCTGCCGTCGCCACGGCTACCATTATAAAAAAAACGAATAGTTTCTGGAATAGTTTCTCTTTGTCGACGTCTCCTGTGTTTGAGTCTGCGTCTATGTAATGCGACGGCAGACTGTAACACAGCTGGGCCCGGATGGACCGCAATACCAGAGCGGTTCACCAAGAACAAAGTCTGAATTCTAATGAGTAATAAAAATATGTGTCTGTTGGAATTTGGATGAAGCACGGCCGTGGGGTTCCAGGGTAAATATCGTTATGATAATGCTGTAGACGTGAGCTGATTTAATGTGGTGCTAACATGTAGCACGGCGGCCTTCCCAGGGCTAAGTCAACACGACCCTTTCAGTGGACCTTCAGCTCCCCACGTCGCTCTCTGATGGCACAGGTGCTAGCGTGGCTAATGGCAGGGCTACGTGTTTGGCTCCGCGGCCTTCTGCAATTGGTTGCAATAACAACAAATACCGGTATGGTTTACAGGGAAAACCTCTGTCGGTTCACCCCAGCTACATGAGCCGTCTATACTGGACGCCACAAGAGCTTTGTGCGTCCGAATGTCAGACATCTGAAACGGTTTCTGTGAACAACTTTGGGCTCTGTGTTGCAAAAACCTCAGGGTATTCCTAAATTGACACATTTCTCTTCAAATGTAGATGAATAAGAACTCTATCTGAGTCGCTGTTGACCGTAAGACCACGCTAGATAGGTCTGAAAGACTGTAATCTGCCCAGACCCTCTGACAGTCTGAGTGTGGCAACGATTGAATGGGTCCTCTCCACTCCCCTCCTTCACGTCCACTCCTCTAACCTCTCCCATCTGCTTCAGGAGCCACACATGGTTCACATAACCCAACCTTCTCCTCATTTCCTAGGGCGGAAATGACTGCACAATACGGTACGGTCGTAGATGCTTAAGGGTAAAGGCTGTCATGATGAAAATTCAGGACGGTTATGGCAGAGATGTTCACAAAAATGCACTTATAAATGGATAACTACATTTCCTCAAGCACACACGAACGCACGCACACACATCATACACTTGGAAGGCAACAAGATCTCTCTTCAAGACTGATAACAAGATGGTCACAAAAATAATTGAATGTCTTAAGCCTGTCAAGGCAATGTACATTGTCTGGACAGGCAAGGAAATGCAAGGTTTGACAGGCCTTGACAGGCTTGTCCACTAAAGGAAAGATCAACTTAAATTATGCACTGCTTCAGCTTGTCACCCTTTTAGTTGAGATTGCATTTTTTGACGAACACAATCAAAGAAAGATAAGAGTAGTGTGTCACCCCGAATCATTCTGCATGACCCCCGGGTCACCCCACATCAACCTGCATCACCCCGCATCACCCTGCCTCTACATGCATCACCCTGCCTCTGCATGCATCACCCCGCATCTCCATGCATCACCCTGCATCACCCTACCACTACATGCACCACTCCACATCCCCTTGCATCACTCTACCTCTACATGCATCACCTTTCCGCTCCATGCATCAATCCACATCACCTCGCATCACCCTGCCTCTCTGTGTATCATCCTGCATCACCCTGCTTCTACATGCTTCACCCTGCCCTTCCATGCATCACCCTGTCATCCTCTTAACCTCAGTACCTCTGACTCCATCTGGGAGTGGCAGTTACTGCCAGTCGTTCTGCAACCAAACGCTCGTCAGTGTGTCCGAAAATCCAAGACAAAACACACCTGGAACACTTACCCTTTTCATTCCCTTCTACTTTAGACGTCTACCTACTCAACGTTTATTCCTTGCTCCATAGAAAATCTTCACAGCATCTGGCAAAGTGTTGTTTTTTTACCTCCTGGTCGAATAGCTCAAACACTGCCCTAGTTTTGAACATTAACATTCCATTCGACTCCAAGAAGAATCGTTTACTGCCATAGGGGATAAACATTCAACTCACAACTCTGGAGGAGGAAGAGGATGCATCCTTACGCCCCTGTCTCCAGATCCTAATGACGTCATTCAAGGATAAAGAAGCAAAAGCAACATTCTCATGATGGATCCCCTACGACTCCCCGTTTTTCAGACTCCCCCCCCTGAAATGTTCAGCACATTATGGAGATGAATCAGGATCACGGCTCATGGCATTGGAGTGTATTTTATCAAATCTGTGACGTTGACTTATGAACTCATTAATATTACTGCACACAATTTATGAAGAGGAGTGCAGTTTAGCGCAAAGTGGCTCCTGCAAGACTGAAGTGGGCCAGGTGGAACAGGAGAAGCCCTGATGGGTGTGTGGGAATGGCTCTAATCGCTCCAGTGTGTGGGTGGAGTCAGAGGATTCCCTAGGCTGGGTGAGTAAGCAATACCTCCAGCGAATGAATTTCCAGATACACAAAGTAAACGTCCTTTCTCTGTAGTTTGAGTCAGGACGGTCTGTCTGGATTTAAAATAATCAGCACAACACACAGATATGACTCACAGCGTACAATCGGCTGACTGGCTTGCGGTTTGGTCGGAGCAGAAACGTGGCAGGGACTTCACCTCTGGGACCCAGGTCTTAACTGCAATCAGACTGCAGGGATTGAGTTAAAGGGCACCGCTAATCAACCTTTCAGGTCCGTTCTTGTAACTTTCTCCAGGGTTTCTGACTCCTTCTGTGCTCCAATTCCATCCCCTCCCCTACTCTCCCCTCCCACTCTCCTCCCTCTCTCCTCCCCCTCTCCTTCCCCCTCTGTGAGTGGTTTCTTGTGGCAGCTGTGTGAACTCTAGACTGGGCGTGGAGTGTATACGCTTCATGCAACGCACCGCCCCATGTGTATACACATGCTCATAAACAGAGCGTGCACCGGAAGCACGGATCGCCTCGATGTGTTTGGCCCCTCGACCGGGTGAACCTCAGGCTGAATAATCCTGAGGCAACACCCCGTCAATAGGAGTGAGGTGTAAGACGGGGCCATATGGGACGTGGGTCGTGAGAGGGTGAATGAGGCGATGAGTGAGTGTGTTCACTCAAATAAATACATGAAATACAATCAAATGAAGAAGATAATTTTAGGAAGGAAAACACCTGGACGGTAATGAGAAAGACAGTTTTGGTTAGAAGTTTGGTTCTTTTGTGTGTTTGCAGGGCTGTGAGCGTGTATGATTATTTTTGGGTCTGTTGCATGGACATGTGTGTGTGTGCGTGTGTGTGTGTGTTTCGGTGTGTGTGTGTGTGTGTTATTTTTTTTGTGTGAGTGCGCATGCGCGCGTGTGTGTTTGTATCTGTTCGTTTGTGTGTGTGTATGCATCTCTGTGTCCAAGTCTTTGATGTTGACCACAGCCAGGGAACCAGGGAGCACAAGAAAGGCTTCATGCTGCTCTTTCCGAAGGAGAAATTTCTGTTATTCCTGACTGACAAAACATCTGTAGTCGTACAAACTCTCACATCATAAAAGTACAACTGCACGATTCAAAAGTGGGCCTCAACTTAGGAGTTCAGGACCCTGCCCTCGCAAAAGCTGCCTGGCAAAAAAAACACACCTCCCCAAAAATAGCCAGACAAGTGAATATTACAGAATAAATTCAGCTGTTAATAGAAGCACAGCTCTACACCAGCTATCGCTCCTCCATGCACACCTGATCAGAGAGCGAGGAGCCTTCTCCCCCCTCCCTCATACCAAACACGTGAGCTCACGGCAGCTTTAGAAAACGTTTGTGGCGCTGTTTGGCAGTTGTACATTTAAACCGGTGAGGGGAGGTGAGTGGGTTAAGGTGGGAGGCTTTTGTCTTTTCAGAGTGCCTGAGTGTCTTGGACTAAGAGCAACAATGCTTTTGTAAGAGGCTGAAACACTAAGCCCCGTCTGGACGGGAACCTTCCTGTGTACTACCAGTAAGTGTTGGGTCACTGAGAGGCCGCTCTGAGCACAGCCAGCTGATGACTATATTTCACAAGGAAATCGCTCTGTGTGTGTGCGTGTCGGTGTGTGCACGTGTGTGTGTGTGTGTGTGTCTCTGTGTGTGCGTGTCGGTGTGTGCATGTGTGCAAATGAGCACAAGAGCGCTATGCAGTGCAGCTATGCGAGCCCCAGTGCGACGGCCTGCGTGCCGAGGGGGCCGTGGAGCCCTGGAGCCGGTGTGAACTCATTAAAAGCTACACGCAAACACAGTCGGCATGGCACCGATGAGATGACCGCCCCGGCCAACACGGCTGTTTTTAGGCGGAAGCCTTCGCAGGGAGCCCGGGCCGGTGGGGGGGGGGGGGGGGTGGGGGGTGGGTGGGGGGGGGGGGGGCAGCCGGCAGGTATGCTCACAGTGTTTGAAGGCCAAACAGAGCTGGAGGCAGCGCCCCCATGGGGAATCTAACAGTGGGGCCTGAATCTCGGCCGTGCCGCTCTCTCTTCGCGGCGCCGACAGGTTGAATAAGAGGGCACAATCAGCTCAGTCATCGAGGAAAGAGGAACACACCCAGCGCCGCACGCGCATGCACACGCACACACTCCCCACTTTAAAGCCGGGGCCGTGGCGGAAGAGCAGGGGGAGCCCCCCCCCCCCCCCCCCCCCGCACCACTCTTTATGACAGTGTAGGCTCATACCCTGTCAACTAAGCAAGCACACTCAAAGTCCTACCACACACACACACGTGATAATGGAAACAGCCAGGCAGACAGACAGAGCAAGATAGAGCGAGAGAGGGAGAGGGAGTGACAGAGAGCCACGGGAGAGAGAGAGAGAGAGCCATGAGGTCATGTTCATTCTTTTTTGTGTTCTGAGGTAACGGGCCTATTAATGGAGAGCCAATCAGAAGAGGGGCTAGGCCCCATGTGACGCATCAGAACAACCAAAGCATCCCGTCACATTCTGTTGAAAATGACAATCCAGCACACCGACCTGTGCAGCCAATCGCCATCCCCGGGCGGTCGTCATAGCAACGACGGCTCGTTCCTGACACTAACTCATTCAAGGGGCCCGCGCATGCCTTCCAGTCGTCGCGGTAACAATACCTCCCCCTGCTTGTCGTCAGCAGCGGCGGCCTCTCTCTGACCTTCTGCGGGACGACCTGTCCATCATCGCCTCAAATGAATACGTTCATGTGTCCGTGACCGAGTGCCGTGCATCGGCAGTGAGTCACCGGCGGTCCCAGACACGCTTTGTACTGCAGCCACGGCGCAATCTCTTCCGCTCAGTTCTCATGGCATTCCCTTTAAATAGAGCATGACATCAGGAGCGGCACAGGTCTGTGGGTCGCAGCCGCATACAAACAGGCCCCAACAATGGCACATCTGGAGCCAAACCGAGGGGGGGGGGGGGGGGGGGGGAAGGAGAGAGAGAGAGAGAGGGAAGGAGGGAGATAGAGAAAGCGGAAGAGAGAGAGAGGGAGGGGGAAGGGAGGGAGGGAGAGAAAGAGAGAGAGAAAAAGTGAGGGAGGGGGAGAGAGAGAGAGAGAGAGAGAAAAAGTGAGGGAGGGGGAGAGAGAGAGAGAGAGAGAGAGAGAGAGAGAGAGAGAGAGAGAGAGAGAGAGAGAAAGCTTGTGGGGGAGAGGGCCCAGGAATGCAACCGAGAAAGAGAGAGGGAAAAAAAAGGAAGAAATGAAACTTTGGCCAGCTGTTTAGGACGGAGGCCAAAAAGGACCGTGTCTCATCTCTCATTTACTGGTGGTTCCCCTCCGGCCCCGGAGCATGACGTCATGGCAGCACATCCACCAGGAGTGCTGCGGCCGGACCATAAACGCAGCCCTGCTTCACAGCCTGTCACCGGCTGCAGTAGCTCAGGGGCTCCATTAGGACTCCCCACTGCTGACTCACACACACCACAGCAGAAACCCCGGGCTGGAGGCTAACCCTCATGCTGAGCTACAGACGGACATAGACAGGCAGACGGATGGACGGATGGACGGATGGACATGCACACAGACAGGCAGACAGACACACAGACAGACGGACAGACAGACAGACAGACAGACAGACACACAGACACATATGCACACTGTTTGTGCGTCACACAAACAGATACATAGACAGATTGAGAGACGCAAACAGACAAAACACAGACAAAACACAGACAGATACACAGTCATACAAACAGAGAGGCCTATACACACACACACACACAGGCAGATAATTAACTAGAGATATGACTAAATGCCTAATTTAATAAGCTAATGTTATTCATAACCTGCTGTAGTGCAGAATCTCAAACGGGAAATAAATAGGGAGAGTGAAAATACTGAATTTCAGTGACACTATCTTCTCAAACAGGGAGATAAAATGGTTTTATTTCTCTGAGAGCGGGGGGGGGCGGGGGTCATTGTGGGCCCGGTCTTGTCGTCGTAGTCACTGGCTGACGTACAGCACCTCGTAAACACTGTGATTCAATGGGGGTTGTGGGCTCAAGCAGACATGTGGACCACTGGGAGGTCAGCATGCTGGGTCATGTGGTAACACAAGTAGCTACACGCTGGAAGCTAAGCCCGCTCTCCAAAACACAGAGTTACCGGGAGGGACGGGGTCAAACTGAAGGAGAGGACCAGGAAGAGGAGATAGCCAAGAAGATAAGAGGTGGAGAAGGTGGGGACGATATAACCAATTTCTTTGATCAAATACACTCCAATGCCGTGAGCCGTGATCCTGATTCAACTCCATAATGTGCTGAAAGACTTTCAGGAGGAGGCGAGCTGTGTAGGGGATCCATCATGAGATTGTTGCCTTTGCGCCTTCGGGGAGTAAGGTTGCATTCTCTTCCTCTTCCAGAGTTGTGTGTTGAATGTTTATCACCAATGTTTCCTCTTTAGGCTATTCTCTTAGAAGCATTTTTCTCACATTTGTGGAAATTCTCTTTACCCCCAACATCATTCGATGAATCAAATGTGCTGCATCAGTGGCCGTCGCCAGCATTTAATAAATCCATCGAATATCTTTTATTCGGCCCGAATTAATGGATTGAATGGCCTACCTGTCTGTTTACCTGCCTACCCAGCTAACTGTGCACACTGCCTGTGCACTCATGTGCATGACCAGTGTTTACCACAATAGCTAGCTAAAGCTAGCTAGCTACTCACCTGCTTCGAAGGGAGGACTGAAGAAAAGGCAGGGATTTCTCAGTTTAGATACTTCGAAATCCAAACTAACCTCCTCTAAATCTGACAGACCTTGAGAATAACATTGACTGATAAATATCCCACTACACGCACTTGAGCATATTTGTGTTCACAAAAATAGTCTGTTTACGCGTGTCTTAATGTGGCACGTGCATGTGCCAATGTGTACGTCCATGCGTATGTGTCACACAGTTCCACGAAAGTTTCCCGTCTGATGCCTGGGCGGTGAAGTATGTCGAAGACTGGGGCTGTCTGGGAGTAAGTGAGATGGATAGTGTTGCCGAGCATCTGAACTGTGTACTAAAACACAATCTGGTTTGCGTAGTAACTGGAGCAAAACGCTGCGGTGACTCACAACAGAAGACACAGCACACCGTAGATCATTCCAATGTGATGCATCCCCCTGGTGTTCAGACACACAGGGAGCAGCGGAACCGTGCGCTCACCCACTGCTGCGTCAGCCGTCTTGCTGTGCACACATGCCTAGCCTCTGGCACCCATGTCTCAGGCGGCCTTTGGCTCAGGAGGTAGAGCGGTTTAGCTGGTAACCAGAAGGTTGCAAGTTCGATCCCCGGCTCTTCCTAGCTCGAATGTCGAGGTGTCCCTAAGTAAGACATCTCACCTTGACTGCTCCCGACGAGCTGGCTGTGGCCTTGCATGGCTGACACCGCCGTCGGTGTGTGAATGTGTGCATGAATGTGGGTGAATGTTGGGTGATTGAAGCGCATTGAGTCGCAACTGGTTAGGAAAGTGCTGTATAAGTGCAGTCCATTTAGTCCATTTACCTAGCGGTTAGTTAACGCGTGCATCAGTCAATTATCAACGCCTTTAGCTCGCCTTAGCTCGGAGCTGAACAGAGGGGAGCCGACCCAAGCATTGAGTCCGTCTGGGAACGGCAGCCTCACGACCGGAAGTCGAATAAATACCAGCGCAAACGTGTCAGTGCCAGGGAGCGACAGGTCGGAGGTCAAAACCTCAACAGGTGGTCCTCGGAGCGAGGTCTGAATAACATCCGGTGTGGCGTTACCGTAACGACCGTTGGTGAGGTTCTGATGGATCACAACACCCCTTCCCTCGTCCGTACAGAGACGGGAGTCAACCAGGGTATGTAAATAGTACCCCTAGTTCAACTTGAGAGAGCTTTCTAAATTTGATTTTACTGCCTGGATGTATTGCCAATGAGTGGGCCAGTAAAGTCATTTTCCTTGAATCATTAAATCACAGTTGTTCAGGAAAACTCCCTTTCATGTATGATCTAAAAATACCATAATAACATAAAAACATAATGGCATAATAACATAACCCTGTCTGCATGCATTGTATTCACAGGACGTGTTTTTCCTATGCGTGCATGCGTTTGAGTCTGTATGTGCATGTCAGTGTTTGGGTTTGTGTGCATGAGAATGAATGTGTGTGTGTGTGTGTGTGTGTATGTGTGTGTGTGTGTGTGTGTGCATGTGTGTGTGAGTATTTGTGTGTATGAATGTGTGCATATTCCTAAATATGTGTGTGTGTATGTTTGTCTGTGGTTGTTGTGTGTGTGCGATCGTGTTTGTGCATGTAACTATTCCTGCATGCTTGTATGTGTGTGTGAGTATTCATGTGTGTGTGTGTGTGTGTGTGTGTGTGTGTGTGTGTGTGTGTGTGTGTGTGTGTGTGTGTGTGTGTGTGTGTGTGTGTGTGTGTGTGTGTGTGCGCCTGTCTATGGAGTGTAGTGTAGAAGGAGGACACCAAGGAGGAATTCAACAGAACATTAACTGGCAGCTTGAGAGGAAGCAAGATAGCTTGGAAGGTCATAGGTCAGCTCCCTAACAAACAGATCCACCACCCAGAGAGGGTCAACAGCAGGGACCCAGGAGCCCTGGCAACACAGCAACATGTGTGTGACAAATGTGCCATCTGAGTCTGTGACAGGGTTGCAAGCGTCACCATATGTGGCTGCCTCGCAAACAGCTCCCACAAAAAGATCACAAATAAACAAGCATAGCAGGCACACACGCACGCACGCACACGCACACACGCACAATTGCACACACACACACACACACACACACACACACACACACACACACACACACACACACACACACACACACACACACACACACACACACACACACACACACACACACACACACAAAGACAAATAAACATGCTGACACTCTCATTGCTGGGCCAGGCCACCAGGCTAGCTGTTGGAGAGGAGATGCTACAGTGCTATGTTGAAGTGAATCAGGGCTAGCTGTTTGAGAGGAGATGCTACAGTGCTATGTTGAAGTGAAGCAGGGCTAGCTGTTGGAGAAGAGATGCTATGCTGCTGCTGTGAGAGGCGCTGCAGAAGGTTTTAATGTATGTGTTTACTGTTTGCTTCCCTTTACAGCTGTGAGGCCTGCCCAAAGGCCCAATGATGTCTTGGCTCCAGCAATTCCATCCTACTTAAATCTTTATTGTTAACACTGTACATACTGTGCGTATGTGTGAGTGTGTGTGTTTCTGTGTGTGTGTGTATGTGTGTGTGTGTGTGTGTGTGTGTGTGTGTGTGTGTGTGTGTGTGTGTGTGTGCCTTTGTGTGTGTATGTGTGCTTGTGTCTGTGTGTTTCTGTTGGTCTTTATGTGTGTGTGTGTGTGTGTGAGTGTCTGTGTGTGTCTGTGTGTGTCTGGGAAATGTGGTTGTGTGCGGGTAAAACCCTTGGCGCTGCAGTCAAGTACGTCCCTTTGCCGACGACCCTCTCATGCCTGCGTCGGTAACGTGCGCTGCATCGTATCCACGTTGTGTTCCACGGCTCGAGCAGCCCCTTAAACCTTCGCTGTCGGTCAAGTGGCCATTTCTTCTACGCTGTTTTGACTCCTGTCCGTATTTTTCCTTCCATCTTTCTCCAGCCAGGTCCTCTCCAGACTATTTTCCTCTCTCATTCCTTATTCCTCCTCCTTCCTCCTCCTTCTCTTTCTCCTCCTCCACTTCCTCCTCCCCAGAAGCTCTGCAAAGTCCATCCACGCGGCTCCCAGCGACACAGCGACCGTCTCCTCCACGGAGCTCCGACACACTTGTGTTTTTTCAATCAAGCCCGGCTCCCGCGCTGCCGTCCATTTGGGAAGCCATAATTCTCGGGGCCCAGCGCAAGCGAATGGAAAGTCGCTTAGAATTTTTCCTGGAGAGGAGTCGGAAAAGACCTGTACCTCAGGAGAGGGCTGGATAAATACAGAGGGAAGTGGAGAGTGAGAGAGAGAGAGAGAGAGAGAGAGAGAGAGAGAGAGAGAGAGAAATAGATAGCGAGGGGGAGAGCGAGATAAGAGATAAGGAGAGATTTATAGATATAAAGATTGAGTGAAGGGGAAGGAGCCGGAGGGGAAGTAAACAAACACAAATGGAGATGGAGGCGCAGACAGAATGAGGAGAAAACAAAAACAAAGACATTAGCAGCAGGGTTTATATAGGACACCAAGGCCGGCGATGAAACAAGAGAACTGGCTTCAGGGCGTCAAGAGGCTGGGAGAGAAGAAGAGAGACAGGGAGACGGAGATGGATGAAAGAATACGGATGGAAAGATTTCTCCGGGCGGGTGGATGAAAGCAAGTGAGTCACGCAGGCAGGATCTAAGTTGCCCTGTGGGAACCAGGAGGGATCCTGAGAGTCCCAGCAGCACTTCTGTCACCAGGCTTGAAATGAGCTGCGTCCCCTGTACGTATGACCCATAGTTATAGCCTGAGACCCACGCCAATACATACCACACACACACACACACACACACACACGCACAGTAGCATGCACACATACCCTTGCTCATGCACACACACACACACACACACACACACACACACACACACACACACACACACACACACACACACACACACACACACACACACACACACACACACACACACGATCACACACACAGATACACATGCCTACACATACACAGACACCCACACACGATCACACACATACAGACACACACACACACACGATTGCACACCCACAAAAATACACACACTGTATCTCCCATGCACACTTGCACAAACACATACACAGGCTCACAAACACACACACACACACACACACCACCGAACACATACACATGCTCACAAAGACACACACACTGCCCTCGAAGACATACACACAAATACACAGATACATTCACAGACTCTATAACAAATACTACACTATGATACAGAGCAAAATACACGAGGACTTACTCACGCAGGGCCACATCAAAAGGAATGCAATATGATGTCACAGTAAAACAAACTCAAACGTTGTTTATATTTCCAATCCACTGTGTGGCACTATTAGTTAAGTTAGTTTAGACTTGACCGTATTAGCTGATCCTGACTAGACTGTCCAGTCACAACCATTTAGGCCTGACCAGTAAG
>NC_082390.1:7091760-7242635 GCF_031168955.1 Gadus macrocephalus | reverse complement strand
TCATGAAGATAAATGTTAGTAATGTTAGTAATTAAGTCAGTAATTAAGAGGCAGTTGAAACACACTCACCCACGCACATACACACACACACACACACACACACACACACACACACACACACACACACACACACACACACACACACACACACACACACACACACACACACACACACACACACACACACATACATATACTACACCGATACCAAACCGCACTCACACACGCACAAACACACAGACACACACTGATTCTATACCACACAAACACATGCATATGCATAAATTACTGCTTACACAAGCGTAAACCGCAAACACACCAATTCATCAACCCTCAGCACTGGGAAGCAGCCATATGTTGTACTGCTGCCCGTCGGCCTACAGACTTCCAGAACACAGGCTGCCCTAATTGACTTGTAAAAACTCACCAATATGCACTTTATGGAACAAACTTCAGACCAGCCCCAGAAGGTCTGATATCAACTTTTGCAGAGTGAACAATTCTCAAGTCTCCACCACAGAAACTAACCTTATTCCAAATCCCCAAAGCATTTTTCTCCCCCCTTTCAAGATAAAAAAAGGTTGAGCCGTATCAAAGAGGCCAGACGACTGATATGTTTAGGCTCTGTGTGAAGTCATTTTTTTTAGCTTGGAAGGGAGACTGGTAGTGGATACGATCAAGGCAGAAGGCCGTGAGGTAAAGCAGGCTGTTGTCTCCCGCTCCCCAGCCTCTTTGTGCATCTGTGTGCTGACAGGTCGGAGCCAGGTGCTATTTCTGGAAGGCTCCTGTGATCCTTGCGCTGCCGTCTTTGTTGTGGGCGTGGCGTGCATCGTCCGCCGCGCTGATCCATGATGGATGATCCCGGGTCTTTGCGCGCTACACGACCCGCGCTCATTCACACTCGGTGCGAGGCGAAGACAGAAGGAGTTTCCGTCTTTTCAAATTCTGTGGAGCGATAGAGGCAGGATGCGACTTTTCACAGCCAGGCCTTAACCCAGTTGGTACTCCCGGACCACCCCTCATACACCGCCACCTCCACCTCTACCATCCCTCCTCCACGGCCACCTCCAACTCCCTGTTCCTCCTCCACCTCCACCATCCCTCCTCCATCATCCCTCCTTCACCACAACCTTCTCTACCACCACCTCCAACTCCACCACCACCTCCCCATCCCTCCTCCACCACAACCTCCCCATCCCTCCTCAACCTTCACCTCCACCATCCCTCCCTCACCTCCACCTCCACCATTGACCCAGAAGGTGGGTCAATGGGGGAGTCCATTTTGAAGGCACAATCCACAAAAATATCCAAACTCCCCATCACTAGTAGATAGTGAAAGCAGCGCTCATAGTAGGCCCGTGCATGGGAGGATCCTAAAGTTTTCTGGGAGTTTAACATCCTGATTCAACCTGTCCCAAGTACCTAACCATTTCCTTCAATCACGGCGTTCCTTATAAGGTCAAGCACTTCCTTCGCGATAGACAAATGTCTTCTCACCTCTTCTCCCACTGTTCGCACCTCACTCTCGGAGTCCTACAGCAGAATACCTTCTCCAAGCATGTTGAGACTCCATGGTGACCCTGTGTATTTACAATGTAAAGCCATCAACACCTCACACTACACCTAACCTGCACTTATCTCTGTTTCAATCTCGCCCTTCCCTTCGGCCTGACAGGCCTTTTAGTGTGGGCCCTCTTTTATGATTGGAGTTTGTTTTTCTTGGGTTGCATGTTGTCATAGTCCTGGTACTGAAACCCCTGAGTAAGGAATGTAGGTGTGCTGCTCGTCCTCTGTCAATTTATCTATCTATCAATCTATCTATCTCACAGTATAGATCTCTCTCTCTCTCTCTCTCTCGCTCTCGCTCTCGCTCTCGCTCTCTCTTTCTACTAAAATCAGAGAATAATGAAACAATAAAAAAAGGAGTGTGTGTGTATCTGTGTGTATGTGTGGGTTTGTGCGGGTATGTAGGTTTGTGTGTGTGAGTGTGTGAGAAGGTGGATGGGTACAGTATTTATGTTTATTTAACAGTAAGGGGGGGTCAGGGTTGGAATTTTGACCTCTTTGCGCACTCTCTCTCTTCTCTCTCCCTCTCTCTACCTCCCTGTCTCTCTCTCTCTCTCTCTCTCTCTCTCTCTCTCTCTCTCTCTCTCTCTCTCTCTCTCTCTCTCTCTCTCTCTCTCTCTCTCTCTCTCTCTCTCTCTCTCTCTCTCTCTCTGTCTCTCTGAGTATTGTGTTGAACCACAGGCCTTATTCTAAGGTTGACATAGTGTACCTGAAATCTCAATCTGCATGGGGTGGCAACATTTAATACATGCTTTACGGTCCCAATGCGAATACGACTTAGCTGGTCAGTCTATACATTTGACAATTTTTTTTATTTAAACTGTAAAGATTTACAGTTTAGTAAAGTAAGTAGTACAAAAACACAAAAACAAGTCATTAGAACAAGAGTTCTGAAAAGGGAATCTCTGCTTCCAACTCCTATAAAGTAACCCTAATAATCCATGTATTCCCAAGTGGTTGTATTTGATCTCAGTACGTCTCCTGGAGAAGTCACATCCAGTGTCGGAGCTGGAGACGTAAGACAAATCATTACTCACAAATGCCGCCATTTCCCCACACTGTCACTCGATTCAAAACGTTGGCCTACGTGTGACAGCTGGGAAAAGCGGCGTAGGAATATGAATTCTGCTCATTGTACCAGGAAGGGCATTCGGTGATGCGTCTTGTCCCGACCTCAAGGAAAGCAATGCTGATCAGGGCCAAAGTAAACCAGGAGCAGAACGGGAGTGTCCTGGGTGGTTTAGGGAAAGGCAGCTCATGTCAGACGCCAGACCGCTCTCTCTGTCTAATAGCTGGCTGACTAAGCCCTGATATTCACCCATGATGTAAACATGGAGCCCACTGCAGCATCAGAACACTGCAGCATTGTGTCCCTGTCCGCAGCATTGTGTGTGTGTGTGTGTGTGTGTGTGTGTGTGTGTGTGTGTGTGTGTGTGTGTGTGTGTGTGTGTGTGTGTGTGTGTGTGTGTGTGTGTGTGTGTGTGTGTGTGTCTGTGTGTTTGTGCATGTGTGTGTGTGTGTGTGTGTGTGTGTGTGTGTGTGTGTGTGTGTGTGTGTGTGTGTGTGTGTGTGTGTGTGCCAGTTATGCATGTGTGTGTGTTTGTGTGTGTGTGCTGTCTGTGTGGCATGTGTGTGTGGCATGTGTGTGTGGGTGTGTATTCATTTGTTGGCATGGCTGTTTGGATCCTTCTGTTGATTGGATCTCGTCATTAGTACTGATGTATAGCTCTGTCAGTTTTAGAGCAAACTGGTCTCTTTGTCATAATGTTTATGGAGAGGATTTTAACAGTAATTCTTGTATATTCTTGGAGTGTACTTCAGAGTTACCATGACCAAATATGGCATGGAAACAATACAATCTCTGGGATTGACAAGTCTTGTCGTAGTTGGCATTTGTGGTTTTGATGCCAGATGAAAAATCTCTCTTTAGCAGTAGAATGAATGTTGACTCTGCAGCGATTGAATTGGTTCTTTGTCTGATTTTTGCTGCTAGGCCATGACAATAGTGCCCTCTACTGGTAAATACTGGGGATGATTCAAATTGATACCTGTCATCCTAGAAAGACTATTATCAATCACTTGAACTGTGCCATCTCAGTTGTATTGATTGATTGTGGTTGTATTGATTTTATAAAAAATATATATATTGATACTTTAAGCTGCCATGCTTATTTAAGATGTCAGAATAATTTATTTATTTCGTTTTTTGGTTAGCTGTTGTCATTTACATTTCTTATTCTTACATGGTAGACTCAGTCTACCATGTAAGAATGAGACATGGTAGTCTTAATGATACTTAATGCAAACAAAGGAAAAGGAAGGAATAAAAAAAAAAAAAATAATACATATATATATACATATATATACTGTACATGTATCAATCATCTTCTAACCCTCCTTTCTCTGTGTCCCCAGGTCTCCTGGATCCTGACGCCAGGTCTGTGGTTCACGAGTACGGTGAAGAGCTGATCCAGCAGCAAACAGCCCTCCTCCCTGCGGTACCTGCTACTGGAGCTATACTGATTTCTACGACCCAGAGGACCATGCTTCTGCACCCCAGATAACGCCTCCGAGGACCAGGCCTTCACAGCGTGCCTTGTGCACCATGGCAGGAGAGGCTCAGCATTCCCATGCTGTCAAAGAGCTGGACGCAGAGTCCAAACTGCAGGATGCCGGGACCTCGCTGGAGAAGCACAGTGACAAAACCAAAAAACCCTCATTGGCGCACTTTCCAAGCACTGGTAACGAGGCCAGGCCTGACGGCCGAGGGGCCAAGACCGACAAACTAGATAAGGAGAGGGATTGTACTCAGCAGCGAGAGGCTGTCATACGACCACAAAAGGCTGGGAAGATTGACTTCAGGTCCCTGCAGAATAGACCCAAATGTTCCACTGACAGGCCTTGGCCCAGCGGCAAGAGCAGCCCCCAGTCGCCGAGCGGAAAAGGCCGCAGTCGAGACAAGGCCAAGCGTTCAGGGAAGTCCGAGCGAGGTAACCCTCAACAGCTGTACCGACTGAGCATCACAAACCCACGCTCCAACCCCACCATTGGCATCGCCTACCCACAGCAGAAGGTCTCCCCACCCAAGAAGCTGGAAGCCAGCCGTGGGCCGGTCTCCGGGAGCTACAGGTTCCACGTCCCCAGCATCCCGGAGAGAGAGGCCGAGCTGCACCAAGAGGACCTGAGCTACAACCGGTGCTTCCAGGAGGCTTCTCCCAACCTTACCTCCCCAAGCTATACCTCACAGACACCGACCTCCACATGTGGTACCTCCGCCCATCAGCATTCAGCCATGACCCAGCAGCAGCAGCAGCAGTCGGCCGCAATGGAGAACATCGGTGCACAGCCCAACAGCCAGCAGCTCCTCGCAGATTTTCAACTGAGTTGCTCCAATGCATGGCCGTCTCCAGAGAGGATTTTTAATGGTGCTAACTATGGGATTTCGTCCCAAAAATCGACAACTCTCTCTGAGGTCAACAAGGCGGGTGTCTTTGCATCTGCTCCGTTTCAGTATGGATACCAGTTTCTGGAAGACTCCAGCGCCAGCCCTTTCTCTTGTGAACAGAACTCTCAGTCGCAAGACTTCACAGACTCTTCACATGTTTCTGCACACGTGAACCACACCTCTTTTTCATTCGCAATGGGAGGGGAACTAACTTCGAGCAACACTCAGTTCTGTAAGGATCCACAGCAGGAGGAGCGTACCTGTTACCCAACCCCACTGTCGTCGCAGTACACCCCCGTTCCACCGGGGGCAGCATCATCTCTGCTCTGTCCCAGGAGTCAGAGTGAGGACTCCACTAGTAGCGACAGCTCCGGCTCCAGCACACAGCACCCTGAACAGGGGAAAAACGCCCTACAAAAGAGCACAGAGGATTTTGGACAGGCAAATAATGGGGACCTGGCTATTGATGCTGGGGGTAAGAGTAATGGACACCCAAAAGACACAGGTGCCAACCAGAGAGCACTTATTCAAGGAAGCGTGCATCATTCAAGAAGTAATTCACAAGGTCCAAGTAGCCAATTACACTTTGCCAACAAAACTTATCAAAGCTCTTCACACAATAACATTCACTTGGGCTCAGGGCCTTTTGATAAAAAAATCAACAACAAGGTACATAACAGAATACCACACTTGACATATTTATCAGTTGAGCAACAAACGATCCCATTTGCTGATTCCAAGTTTCAGTTCCAAGACCAAAGGCCCAATTCGTCAAAAAATGGCATCATGCCCTGGCAACAGCTACGGCAAACTTCTGTCACTGCAAGCCAGAACAAAATAGAGCTGTCGAGGCAACTTAATAACCAAAAACTGGCTTACATGGTTTCTCCCTCAGACTGGCAGGATGATTGTAAATCCCATAAGAATGCCCCCACGAAAACTCCTAACTCCTTTCAAAACAATAAAACAAACGATGTTTTTTCTAACCAAAGACCAGATGCTATTAAACATGGCAGCAGCAATGCTATGCCAAATTACAAAGCAGAGGCAAACCATGCACAGGTCTGTGAGACAAAAAATAAACAGTCCCGTAACTATAGCTATCCACCATTACAGGTAGCCCCCGTGGGCCGTATGATGGTGTCCCCGTATGAGTCCCCTTTGCCTTCTCCTCTGCTGTCACCAGTGCATAACCCAACTTCCAGCAGCACCTGCTCCTCGCTCTCTCCAGCATCCACCAGTCCTGTTAACCATAGCTCAGAGGATGGCCCGATGTCGAAGACAGGCGTCCCTCCAACATTTTATCACCAGCACCAGACCAAGACACAGTTGCCCTCAGACCACTTGGGAAACAATACTCATCATTTCCACTCTGAAGTCCCCCGAAATATGCCTTATGGGTCGGACAGAGGAAAAGACGACATGCTGAGCTACCTGCACAACGGTGTGAACCCTAAAAATAATATGGATGGAAACAAGGGTTTCATGGACAGCTTTGGACTGGAACATCATCAACCACCGCCGCCATACTCAGCGCATCAGCTGCTTGCCACTTCCTTAGCAACGGCTAATCTGGACCAGTTAGACGTGGTGCTGACGTGTAAGCAGTGTGATCAGAATTTCAACAACCTGGCCTCGTTCTTGGGTCATAAACAGTATTGCTCTCAGCATTCTTTCTCACACATTGACCTAAAAGACATATCCAAGATGGAAGATGGCAGAAAGTTTCACGCAGACCCATCAAAGGTTCAGACACATGGTGCTAACACATCCATACCGAGATGCCCATCGGATCTTCATCTATCTCTTTTGGGCCTTAATAAAAATGGAGAGCTGATGTGTGACGGTGAAACAAAAGGCGATCACAAGGAGGATCAACTCAAACTCAGTTTGTTCTCTGGATCTGGCAATCTACCTGTCCCTCTTCCTGAGTTGGAAATGGAGGATGCTAAGCTAGACAGTTTAATTACAGAAGCGTTGAATGGACTGGGATATCAGTCAGATAATGCAGAGATAGACAGCAGTTTTATTGATGCATTTGCTGACGATGATCTTACCACTATCAAAACAACTTCGAACAAACAATCTTTGAAAAACAAAGAGTCCAATGCCACTGACTGTAAAAGCAAAACTATAAAAGAGGACAGGAATTCGACAGAATCAAAGTATCTGTATGACTCCAATGATAAACACGAAACAGACAAGTATACAGAGATCAAATTTGAGAAAATGTCTCTGAATATGGAGAAAGATGAGAAAATGATCATAAAGAAAGAGACCTCTCCTAAACAATCGCAAATCTCCCCTCAGGGGATGTTGAGGGAAAGAGATATTAAAGAAACAGATGCTAGTAAACAGTTTTCAAGTGAGGATTTCCGCGCTCCCCGATTAGTCCTCAGCAGCAAGTTTGCTGAGCGTTGCAGTCTTAAAGGTTTTCAGGACAGCTCGGTGTCCAGAGCATCCACACAAACACAATCCCAGCCATCCACTGCAACCCAAACATCTCCATCAACAACCAAAGCCATCAAAGAGAATAAACGAAAAAGAAGCAGTGGTGGCACTTGGAGCAAGGAGCTTATTCACAAGATAGTTCAACAGAAGAACAAGCTTCATAAGCTCCACGTTAAAGGAACCAAAAACCTTCAGTTCTCTCTTGTCATGGACAAAGTCACTCCCAGCGTGCAGAACCCAGCCTTTGGAGAGTATGATTATGTGTCGGACGCAGATGACGAATGTGAACCCGTGAAAATTGCGACCCAGGGCCGTCTCAGCCAAAGCAGTCGGTGTAAATACACGTACACTAAGGAGAGCAAATGGAGGGCTAGGGGGGAGAGGGAGCAGGCCGCATGGAGACATGAGTCCAAAGAATGCTTTGAAGTGAAGAAGAGTGAAGCGGTTTCCCTCCAACCTGAGAAACATGGTTCCCATCAGAAGGTCAGGAGGCGGGACAGCAGGTCCTCCACCAGCAGCGACCTCAGTACATCTGTGAGCGTTTCTAGCGACAGCGTCAGCAGTCCCAAAAGCACTGACCGCACCGACTCAGACTGTGAGAAGAGGACGGAGATGCAGACGAAAGAGTTTCCGGAGCAGAGGGGATCATCGCCGCACAAGTCGGACGACGAGACCCGCACATCTGCAGCACTGTCCTTCACTAAATCTTCCAAAATGGAGAATGCAGATCAGTCTGGTCATTCTTCTGTCAAAGACGGTTCAAAGATCCTCAAGAGCTCTCACTCAAGCCCAGATATTGCTGATATGTCGTCATTATCATCCAAAGCAAATAATGCACTCAAGAACCATGAGAAATGTAAAAACCCACTTACGATATCGAAGTCAGAGTCACATAGCAGAGAAATCGGCACATTTAGTTATAACATGAACACATCACAGAGAACAGACAAAACGCTTCACAAAGACGGCTTGACGGCCAAATCTTGTCATGCTCATATTGAGCAACTACAGCTTGACTCGCCGCAATCCGTCACTGTCAACAAAGAGGATTTGAATCATGAGAAGGAGAGAGGCTCAGAGGGCATAGCAACATGCAAAATAAGCGATAGCCCGGGGCAAGAGGCAACACAAGCAAAGTTTACAAACACTGACTTTTTTGATAAGCACAGTGAGGATATCTGCAAGGAGGAAGATGCAGTTGCATTAGGGAAGGACTTTGCCCCCAAGCCTCCATCTCTTTGCAGTTCCTTCATGGATGACGTGTGCCTCTCTCCACCCGAAAGCCACGATTCATTATTACAAAAAGACACATCTCACCTCATGCCTTATCCTCTTGATCAGGACAACGGACTGATGAAGTCCCCACTGTCGTTTGACACATCATCTGTGTTTGGGGACCTGACGGTGGCAGGGTTTGATAACAGTCTTTATTCAGACATCCCTTTGCAGAAAGAGGGGTTCAGCTCAATAGAAAACACACTTGATAAGAAGGAAGCCTTTGATTCCTCTTTCTCTCCCTTTTTGGAACAACGAGAGTGGAGCCTTATGGTGGATGTCAGTCCAGTGCTACCAGAGGAGATTTCTCAGTACAAGGGAGACGAAGTGAAATCCAATGAAAATAAATCTGATTTTAATCACGTTCCTTTGTCTCTGCCAGATAAAATCATGGACTACAGTGCAAATCTAAACAGCTGTGCGTCAGAGGACGAGCTCGAGATTAAGAGAATTGTGAGTGAACTTGAGAACCAGCTACAGACGACGAAGATACAGAGTCCGGCACTGCTCCCCGAAAACACCCGAAAACATCTGCAAATGAGCAAGTTCTCTCCCCTCCGGCTGATCGATGATTCTGACAATGATGGCACCGGTCTGGATATTCACTGTCCTGTGCAATCCTTGAGCGTGCCGGTCAGCAGTCTCTCATCCGAACATTTTACCGACCAGGTTCTACCGTGGTCTAGTCCATTCCAGTTTGACCTGATTGAGGTGGACCAAAATACTCAGACACACAATGAGCCGGGGCCTCTTGAACATTTCAGCGAAAGGGAAGACGAGGTGACGGATATAGGTACAAGTGTACATTCAACACAGAATGAATCAGCATTGTTACAAATCAGCGAGCACACATCTGAACACACAAACTGTGACAAAGAAAAAACTCTTAAAGAAACAAAGGAAGAAATTCTGGAAGAGAAAAGATACACCGAGAATCTTATTAAAAGCCTGGAGGTGATTTCAGACTCTATTTTCAAAGAAGAATCCATTATATCGGAAAAACAGGAGATGAATGTCAGCCCACGCAAAAGCCAACTTGATCCAGAAATTGAATGTCAACTATCTGATGCAATAGACAGAGAAGATCACAGCGAGGGGGAAGTCATTACAGAGACGGACAATATATTATTATCTCCAAATATCATTGAGCAAAAACAGGCTATTGAATTCATTCTGAATGAGTCACAGTCTCTGTCTCTGTCCAACACCACTGAGCCCATTGCTGATGGAATCCGCCCGATTGTGCTGCAGTCAAGTGAACCCTTAGAGAGCAATAATAATGGGGCCAAAACAGATGATGTATCCCTTCAGAAAGATATTACGCTTGACAGCAACACCATGGAGTCTGCCTATGGTTCAGGAGAGATGGAGGGTTTCGATGTGGTGCAGGGGACTTGTGCGAACAGTAATGCATTGGACAATCTAAATAAACTCTTCAAAAGCAATATGGACGATGACAAACACTCCGCCATAGACAGTCAAGAGGAGGAAGAAGAGGCAGTTAAGGGAATCACTAGTGACTCAGATGCCCATTCCCCCTCAGCAGACAATGCTGCTGATGCCGAAAAAGAGCTGAGTGAGAATATAGAGGATGTGAAGGAAACAAGCTTGCTACAGAGGGCTTCTGAGTTCCATGCTGACAGTGCTCATCTGTATTCACCCTTTGCTGAGCAACAGGGACTGGGTACTTCAGAAAATCTACAAGAGGATAGCAACATGCAGACCACCATCACAAAACAAGAGGATTTTGTTGGTCATGTTGCCCATCAAAACTACAGCCACACCGAGATGTACAGTGCTGTTCTTGCAGCCGAAAGTCCCCTGGAGGTAGTGACCACAGAAAAACCTTACAGCCCAATACTGATGGAGACCAACGCAGAATGCCAGGGTAGAAACAGCCCAGAAGCTCCAACCACCGAGGGAGAAAGTAGTATGTTGATGATGCAGCCACAGTCTAGCGACATCCAGAAGGGTCCAGATTATTGTAAAGTGAATCCCCCACAAACTAAATCAGATGTTCAATCCAACAGTATTCAGGAGCAAGTAGAAGAGCTTCCGACTGTCGAAGACAGCGGGGCACAACTTCCACAAGAAGATCTCGTGGCAAGCCTCAAAAGTTCACCCTGCAGCAGGAATATGGATGCAGAACATATTCAATGTACCTCATATCCTGCTTCACCTGCCAATCTTCCCATCATTCCAATTTCTCCGGTACCTTCCTTGGAAAATGTGGAAATGCAAGAGAATACATGTCAGTCACAAAGCAATTGTGACAGTACAACCATCGAGCAAGAACCACTTCCAAACACACCTTCTTCACCATTCCCAAGCAGCAAAGGGGAAACTGAACACATCGATGAGGCAGAGGACATCGACCAGCCATTGACCACAGCAGCAGAGATGGAGTATACTTTAATTAGTCCCCCTCATTTGGATCTTGGGATTAACGGGTGTAAAACGTTGAGCGATGAAACCAGCTCTGCCGAACCACTTCCGCCGAGCACCGTG
The DNA here is from genome assembly GCF_031168955.1 of Gadus macrocephalus. Lineage (NCBI taxonomy): Eukaryota > Metazoa > Chordata > Actinopteri > Gadiformes > Gadidae > Gadus > Gadus macrocephalus. The sequence continues at coordinate 7,231,390 of NC_082390.1, read as the reverse complement.
GCAGAGCCACCCGAGGCATCAGATGATGTTCCAAAGAGGGACGACACTTTGTATGATTTTAGACTCAGCCCCCTGGACTACAATTGCATCTCAAATGACCCCCCACAGCTCAAGCATTATGACTACATCCCTATATCACCAGAGAATGATGCAGAGGATAAAGAGATGGTCCAGAGTCCCAGAAAGATTGGTGAACCGTGTGAGCTCAGGATTGACCCAGCACTGATGTCCATCAAAAACACACCAGACCAAGAAACAGAAGAGCCATCAAAGACAGATTCACAATCTCAACTGAATTTACCAGACGAACCTCAGGGCAGCGATGACAGCCAATGTCTAAAATATCCTTGCATTGCATTGGATTTTGCCCCTCACAATAAATGCACAGATTCCTCAAGCGATGTCAATACAACTGTGGAAGTTGACCATAACACCGTCAAATCCATTGATCCTGTCAACGTCGACGTCATGAGTCAAGCTCGATCAGGTGATGATAGCGCTCTGTGTATGCAAGAAACCACAACAAAATACCACCGAGAAGACACATCGGACGGCTTGTTCGCCTTAAAGCCCCTGATCATCTGTGAAAAGGTGGATGCTTTACAAAAACAACTAGCAATAGAGAACAAACTTCAAAGACCCATAGTCAACCATCTACAAGGGGATGCCTCGCCAAAAATGGCAGATGAGAGGAGCAACATGCAACAGGGGAAAGCACTCTGTGACATCTGTTCCATGTGCTTCAGGACAGTCCCAGGGTTAAAAAGACACAAGGCAATGAAACATTCAGTCAAAGCAGACAAAAACATTATCCTGGACATTCCAAATCATCAGAGGAATATTCTCAGTTCCAAACCACCATCAACTACCGAGAAGCGGCTCAAAGATAATTCACAACGGTGCTTCCAGAACAAAATACATGGACTGTCTAAAAGTCTCCATACTGAGATAAATGATGCTGTAATCCCATTGAATGCGTCAGAGTCAGATATGATCATAGAGCATAAGGCACCGGAGTCAGCTGTTACACTGGCAGCAGATGAAATAACCAACCATAGGCCTTCCCTGTCTACAAAGGTAAAGAAAATGTACAAAGCCAGGAAGAACAAAAACAGCGAAGTAAGCGACCAGACAGACTCTTTCTCAGATGAGCTTCTGAAAATATTGAAAACAGACATTCTACAAGCGATAACTCCTGAATTCCAAAACCATGGAATTCAAGAGCTCTCTGAGTCATCTGAAGCCCAAATAAAAATAAACAATCTGCTAAACAAGACAATTACTGAAACTCAAGAGTTTCCAAACTGTGTTGCCTCAAACTGTGGCTTGGATAGCCTAACCAAAAATCCCACAAAAGATGCAAATCTCTCAAATGAAATAAGCAAAGTAAAACTAAACAAAACTGACACTGACAGACTTGAATGCAGAAGTTTGAATGAGACGGTCAATGGAGAAGAATCATGTAAGGGCATTAGAGAGGATTGTGGACCTCCACACAAGGAGACGACTGAAGAATCTTGTGAACTAAGTGTGAATGTAGATGTGGTTGAAGAAAAGAAAGAAGTCCAAGAAAATAAAGAAGTCCCAGAGAAAAAAGTTGCACAGGAAGTACTTCAAACAGTGTTAGTCAAGATAGAATGTGAGAAAACAAGAGCTCCTTCAGAGGAAGCAGATGACCCTCTCACCGCCCCGGTTAAAGGTTTTCTCGACGACGATGCCACATTTTCACAGCTCTTCCCCAGAGACGAGGACACAAAGAGGAAAAAGCCTCCTCGAGTTTACAGCAAGAAGAACAAAAGACAGAAGCTCTCCCCTGATTCACATACGCTACAAGACTGCCCAACTTCTCAAGACCAATGCGCTGACAATCAAACTGACAAAACATTGAACAACAGTCAAAGCAACCACTGTGAATATGAGACAATATCTATTGATGATGCCATCATGTTGAATATGTGCCACAACAGCTCCTTGAAGGGGGATCCCAAGACGGCGTCAGAAATCAATCATAGTGTCAGTGATCATGAAAAAATCCCTGACAATCACCAGAAGCCTGTCAGCAACCACTTAAGTCCAATCGAAGGCTCTATTGATAAATCCTTAGTGGAAAGGAGCAGCTTGAGCGACAATGCAAGTCTACCTGCTGAGCAAAAGGTATCTTCTGACCCAATCAAATCCAAAGAAGATGTGCAGACCACACAATGCTCTGTGAAGCCTCCTCATGCCCCCCATCCTCCAGAACCAAGTGTCACAGACAATGTTCCCAATTTCCACAGCATTGACATTCAGAATATCAAGACCACATTTCAGCTGCCTGAGATCCAGTTCTTTGAGTCTAGTAAAGACATCACTGTGGGTCCTCCCATAGCAGCACCTGACCCAGAGAACAAAGACACAGAGAAATCCAAGAAACCAACAGAACGCAGAGGCAGGAAGCGTCAGGATGGAAGCATAAAGGTGAAGGAAAAGGAGTACAAGTGCAAGGTGTGCTTCACCTGGTTCCTCACACTGGGTGAGCTGAACTTCCATAAGCTCTCGCACAACCCCTCCCCGCCGCCCACCTGCTATATGTGTGTCCAGCGTAAGTTCAGCTCCAGGGAGCAACTGAGAGACCACTTGAGAGAGAAACATGCCAAGAACAAAGCGGGCATCTGGACATGTGGGATGTGCCTGAAAGAGATATCCGATGTCTGGATGTACAATGAACACTTGCGCGAGCATGCCACCCAGTTTGCCCGGAAGGGCCAAACACAGGGGTCGATGCTAGGTATTCCAGGCACCCTCATGCAGGAGACGGCTGTGAAGAACTTCATCACCTCCATCATGCAACACCGGCCTTCCAAAGCCAACAAAGAATCCACCAAAGTCCAAAAGGCTCAGGAGAAACCAGCAGTTCCTGACATGCCGGTGGGGGAGGGGAAGACTGCTGCTGCAGAGAGAGTGGAACCCAAAGTTCAGAAAAGCAAAAACAGTAACGGAACCAGTGAGAAGCCAGTCGAGGTCATCCACAAAACAGACACGCCTAGAAATGTTGAGATGCATCCTAACTGCAAAGATCCCTCCAGAGACTGCCATCACTGCGGGAAACAGTTCCCTAAGCCATTCAAGCTCCAGAGACATCTGGTGGTTCACAACTTGGAGAAGATCTTCCTTTGTCATAAATGTCCAGTTTCATACCAGGAGGCCCAAGAACTAAAAGACCACCTAAAGACGGTGCACGAGGAGATGGAAGACTTCGAGTCAAAACATACAACCCTCTACACCTGTGAGCTCTGTGCTGATGTCATGCACGTGATCAAGAAATCTTTCATTTGCAGCACATGCAACTACACCTTTTCTAAAAAGGAGCAGTTTGACCGTCACATGGAAAAACATCTGTTGGGGGGAAACAAGATTTTCAAGTTCAAAGGGGTGCTTAGACCTGTGAAAGCGGCTACCCCTAAAGACAACGTGACGTCAGACTTCCCCCCAGGCAAGAAGAGGAAAATCATGAGCGAGTGTATGCAAGAAAACAGCTCAGACAGTGGGATAGCCAGCGTTGGCTCCCTGCACTTGAACCCCAGTTCTGAAACGCCGTCTTCAAAATCAAACGTAACCGTGGCTGACGACTCCACACAGACGAGCACCAACGTCTATCGCAACGACCCACAGAGTACGAGTGTTAAAACGGAGGACGATGTTGAGGAATATCCAGACCCCTTTGGGGAACTCGATCAATGTTCCTTTCACAATGAATCATCAGAATCGGAATCACCCCAGAAAGAGGAAAGATATCCCAGCATGTTGCCAGCGCTGCCAGTGAAAGAGGGTTGTGAAAGACCCGCTTCTGAATTATGCGATGTTAAGGAGGAGGAGGACGAGGTGGCGGGTATCCCGGCAGAGGCAACATCTCGGCGGTTAGCCTCTAAAGAGAACAGTGACGTTGGACAAGAGCGGGGGAGAGAAAAGCCCCCCTCAGCTGACAGCGGCACAGCCGACGCCAGGGAGAAAGCATCAGAGAGTAGGTGCTCGGTCGCATCCAGCGAGGATTTGCCCGGTTCAACAAGAAATCCATCTGTAGCAAACAACCAGACCTCAGAAAAGTCTCACATAGATCAACAGAGAGACGATAGCCAGGGGAAAGAATCGTACAAGCCTAACGGCAGCAATGACGGGAGGCAGGACAATCTATCAAACAGTACTGAGCCGCAAGCAAGCAGTCCGACGAAAGACAAAGCGTCCCTGATGAAAACCAATGAAGGCTGTAGAACCAGCACGACGAGGCCATCGGAACCAACTCAGACCATCAAAGGGTCATCAAATGGCTTAGACTTAATCGAGGACAGGGAGTCTCTGAGACAGCAAAAGAAAAGGAAAGAGATGAAGTCTCCCTGTAGCTCGCAGAGAATCTGCTCTCCTGCCACGCGTGAGAATCTTGATGTTGACGCAAAGACGAAAAAGAAGTTTCGTCTCAACAAGAGCGAGAGCCCTTCATCGCAAAAGAAACCAGAGGGCCCGAGCGATTATGCAGTGCTCTCTTCAGTCAGGGACGATGTTGTGAGCAACAAGATTATCTCCAAGAGCAAAACGTCCAATCTGGGCTTGCAGGCCAAGAGGGGCTTGCTTGACAACTGCCTTTCAAAGAAAGCAGAGATTGTAGCCCATGTGAATGGGGATTGCAAGGCGAAAAAGGGAACTTTAGGACGTTGTTTGCAGTCTCCAGTATCTAAGGGATCATCGACTCCTAAGAACAATTCCCTGAATAAGCCTCGGCCGAAGATTGGAGTCAGGTCGATGGAAAGCCATTCCTACCGGACCGCAGAGTCTCAGAACCACCTCCTGAGCCAACTATTTGGCCAAAAACTCACTAGCTTTAAGATTCCTTTAAGAAAGGACACATCGGAATCAATGAACTGAGGGGTGGGCTGTGGGATCTGTGAAAAGGAGACTGCATTGTTTGCAGTTACAAATTATTATGACAATTCATTATGGTGAATGAGATTGCACAGCTCTTTTCTGTGAAATGAAATTCTTAATACTTGTATAGTCACTTTATGTCTTCTTTTGAAAGGTGTTTTTTTTATTACAAACACAAATTTACAAATGTGAGGACTGATTAACTTTTAGTCAACGATGCTTGTTGGGCTACCATGAATTTGTTTATCTGCTAATTCATTTTTTTGGACAATTTCCATTTCAGAGATTATATTTCATCCATACACCTAAAGGAAAGAAAAAAATAATACTTGAAAATACATTATATTTTTTCAAGAGATGCAAGTTTTGCATTCACAAAATTTTAAGAGTTTATTGTCTTATTTTGTAAAAGTACCGCATAAGAGTTTAACTAATCTAGAATTTTTGTTGCCGCACCTTTTTTTGTTTTTCAACATGCTTATACAAAGATATCAAGCAGAACATGTTTCTCCTTTTGCATTTTGCTTTACTGTACTACATTGACTACATCGATTCATTCTATTAGCTGTATGTATGCATAACATGGTGCTGCAACATGTATGTTTTGTATGGTAATGTGAATGCCAATGTCCTCAGCAAGGAACGCGAGAACCTTTTGCGATTACAGCAATCTAACTGTTTCTCTGTAGCGGTGACAGTAATCCAGCTGGTTCTCTAGTTTCTTCTAAATGGTAACGATACTGTGTAGCCTCCGAAACAAACATAAAGGTTATCTTTGGTATGAACTCAGGTGCATTCAAGGGCCTGTACGCGGCCCTTCATCCTGTATTAGGAGTTCATCCAACGCACTGATACCGTCACACACAAAAATCACACACTCATCCGTGTCCGTACTCCAACTTTTTAATCAACCCTCATGTATTTGCTAGAACACAGAAAAGGTGCTGTATCCTGTTCATACTGTATCTTATATTGTATAATAATGTAGGTAGTTTATTTTCTGGTGTAATGCTTCATGTCAAAGATTTATTTTAATAATGTGTATAAGAGACAAAGAGCAAGCAGAAAGGGAAATGCAATGCCTGCAGGCTGTCAAGTGGTTCACCAAGTGCCCCTTTTCAAGTTGGCTAATAAAGATCTGTATCGGTGGCTCCTGCTTTGTGTCTTCCTTCTTGATGCTTTGCTTCACACACGTTCCGAACTCCCACATTCATTTTTTACAACAACCGGGCTGACTGCTTGTCACGTTGACCTCGACTTGGCTCTAGATTTATTATGCTTCAAATCGGTTCAATCATTATTGTTCTTAATGAATCCTCCTATCGTAATTCTCTTGTAAAAACACAAAACATGGCAAGCTGGCCTAACTGTCGTCAGTTAAACGTCTGCAGCAGGACAGGCCGGTGTGTCTCAAGCCAGAACCAAGTACACATACGACAAGTTGATCTTCAGAGCTTGAATAAGCAAACACATTGTCAAGATGAGCATGGCTGGATCGTTGTTAGCACGGGGGAAGTATTGAGAGGTGACATGTTGTGGGTGAAGGAGTATCTCTGTCGTGTGGTTCTCTCACGGTGTCTAAAATGGCTTCTGTTTCCATGTGAGCATGTTTCAACATCACATAGGAATAAAAAGCCATAGCAGACAGAGCGGCATGAGTATAGCAGGACCAGCAGCGATGAGATGGAGCAGTGTTTTCACACCTCGATGATATAGGAGACCTGGGGGGCGAAACAGAGCAGGGGTCATTTATATTTTAGACGGTAGAGGAAGGCAAACAGACAGGAAATAATGGTAATACAAAAAAATGAAAGGTTTTATTTGTGTAGCGCTTTTGTAGACGACAGTCAAATTTTCTACAACTGCCATTAAATACAAGAGTAAAAAAGAAACAATCAGATATGAAATAAAAAAATATGTTATTTTGTAGCAGGTCTAATGGGAAATAATGTCAATCTTTCATTTCACAATGTTTTGAATTCAATTCCCGGTAATGCTTTCTTGTCATTGCATGTGGGGAGAAGATGAGTGAATATATGAAGACAGGCGTCGTGGTGGTGTGCTGTACACCCAGTGGCCAATCAAGTACAGCCCCAAATGAACAAAGCTCTTGAAATTATTCAGATAGGGACTACAAGATATTTGAGAGAAGATTAGAAGAGGCCCTATAATTGATTGTTAGCTGTGCCTAGTAAATTGCTCCATAACCACATACTGACTGAACAATTAAATAAAATAGAGGTTTGAATATCAGGTCGTGTAGGAATTAGTCTGCTACAGAGGGACAGAGATGCATTCAATGCAGCATGAAATGAACGACGGATCTCTCATTAACTGTTCATTTCTACTCAAATGACTTGAAATGATTGCACAGCAGGAAGGCTGGACCGTCACAAAATAACATCTAGAAATTAATTTAGATGTAAAGACGTGATTGGCTTAGACACACATAAATATATTCAGAAAACATGTGTTTCAGTGTCATGAAAATATATTTACAGAACATATTTACTGCAAATAAATAAATGCAATGAGGCACAGCCCAACATGTGATGTGGGTTTCAGTGATGGTGACTTGAAGCTTTAGGGTGCCGAAGTCTACAAACGATTGTGAAAGAGGGGGACTATTTAGTGGTGTGCTCATCATTAAAACACAAGTCCTTCCATGACATCAATCGGTTTTGCTGCTCCACACGTAGCTGTGTCTGGCGTTTACCTTCCGCTCGGACCTCCCCCGCGCCGTTTCAGACCGTCCCCAACATGGACATCAACCTGGACCTAACTGTGGATCTCAGCCTGGACATCAGCCTGGACCTCAGCCTGGACCCGAGCCTCACTGTACAGATGGAGACAGAGTGGCAGGAGAGGGCAGCAGTTCCAATTAATTCTGTCACCATTCAGCCTTCGAGGTGTCATATAGAATGTGCTGTCAGGCGTCTGCTTGTTATCTGATCTATAAGGAAATCCTCCAGGGACGCCGGTGGAGACGTGACAGTGACGCTTTGCACATTGAGGTAGAGTGACATTATCAGTAGGCACGGCCTTGAAATAGCATCGCCTTTGTTTCTCCCTGGCTCTCTCTCTGTCTCTCTCTCTCTCTCTCTCTCTCTCTGTCTCTCTCTCTCTCTGTCTCTCTCTCTCTCTCTGTCTCTCTCTCTCTCTCTCTCTCTCTCTCTCTGTCACTCTCTCTCTTTCTATCTCTATCCCTGTGTCTCTCACTCGCTTTCTCTTTCCCCCCCTCCATATCTCTCTCTCTCTCTCTCTCTCTCTCTCTCTTGCTCTCTCTTTCTCTCTCTTTCTCTCTCTCTCTCTCTCTCTCTCTCTCTCTCTCTCTCTCTCTCTCTCTCTCTCTCTCTCTCTCTCTGTCTTTCTCTCTCTGTCTCTCTCTCTCTTTCTCTCTTTTTCTCTCTCTAAATCTCCTACTTGTCTCATCCGATCTCATTCTTCTTCCCTCTCGCGCCATTTTCTCTTTTCCTCCCAGTGCTTTCTCCTCTTCCCTCTATGCCTCTAATTCTCTCCATTGCCTTCCCGACCAAGTCACTCACCCCAATCCTCTGATCTCTACCTGCAATCTTCCCTCCCCCCCCCCCCCCCCCCCCCCCCCCACACACACACACAAAGCTCCATCTATTCTTCTATCCTCTTTCTAATTAAACCCCAACCCTCTCTCTCCCTACCTCCCTCTCTCTCTCTTTCAACCTCTCTCCCTTATTTTTAAAGCCAAACAATTTCTCTCACTCTGTCGCTCTTACCAACCATTCCTCTCTCTCCGCCCTCCCACCACCCTCCCTCCTCCCTCCCTCCCTCCCTCCCTCCCTCCTCCCTCCCTCCCTCCCTCCCTCCCTCCCTGCCTGCCGCCCCCTCCATGCTCTCGCAGCGATGTGGTGCTTCCAGCAGATCAGGGGGTGATAGAGATGGGCTGGTCAGCGTAATGACACTCGGGCTGAGGCCAAAGGTCACTGCTGTGGGGAATTCGCCGGCTTTTCAGCCATTATGGGAGAGAGAGAGGCAGGTAGAGGGGGAGGTGGGGGACAGAGAGTGCAAGAGGGGGGAGGGAGAGTGCGGGTGGGGGGGAAAGGAGGGGGGTCACAGGGATGGAGAGAGAGGAGTGAGGTTGGGGGGAGAGCAAGAGAAATGGAAAAGAGGTGTGGAGGGAGATAGAAAGGTAGAGAGAGAGAGAGAGAGCGAGAGAGAGAGAGAGAGAGAGAGAGAGAGAGAGAGAGGAGAGAGAGAGAGAGAGAGAGAGAGAGAGAGAGAGACAGGTGGTGGAGGGAGAGAGAGATAGAGAGAATGGGGAGAAACAAAAACAATTGGGATGGAGAGAGAGAGACAGATAGAAAAAGGTGGGGAATAGAGAGAGAGAGATGGAGAGGTGGGGGAGAGAGAGAGACAGGTGGTGGAGGGAGAGAGATGGAGAGAATGCAGAGAATTAACGTTTTTGGGGATAGAGAGAGAGAAAGGGGGATTGGAGAGAGATAGTGAGTGAAGAAGGGGGAGACAGAGGTGGGGAGGGAGAGAGAGACAGATTGAAAAAGTTGGGGAATAGAGAGGGAGAGAGAGAGAGATAGAGAGGTGGGAGGGAGAGAGAAAATGGGGGAGAGGGGAATGTGTGATGGAGGCAGGCCCGCCAGGGAACATTCCATCTCCAAGCCGCTCCGCCAGCACGGAGGAGGAGGAGAGTTGTGATTAATTTGATTGGGACGCGATTGGAAATAATTATGTGTACACCACCGAGTGTGTGTGTGTGTGTGTGTGTGTGTGTGTGTGTGTATGAATAATTCAAACATAAACACCCCCCAGAGTGAACAAATGAAAGGAAACAAATCGGGCGAAAGGAAGACATCAAAGTAATTCAGCCTGACAACCTCTGAACACGCTGTCTACCGCGTTAGCCTCATCAGCCAGTGGCGTGTGGGTAACATATAATTATATACAACTACATATATATATATATATATACAGTATATGTATATATTTATATATATATCTATACATATATATATATATATATGTATATATATATATATATATATATATATATATATATATATATGTATGTTTGGAGAGAGCGGCAAAACCAAATGGATGCCGAGAATATTTCTGCATCAAAAGCCACCTTTTCAAGATCGCTTTCACCACAAAACCTCCTTCCCTTCTCTCCCCTTCCTCCATTTAACAATTCCTAGTTTTTTCTACCTATTTTAGTTCTTTAGCTACCTATTATATTTGATCCTGTTTTATCTTTTTATATTTATCTCTATCTTAATAAATGATTTCAATTTTAGTGCACTATGTAAAGCATCTATGAGCATTTAGCAAAGCGCTATATACGTTTAATGTATTATTATTATTATTATTATTATTATTAACGACGCGGCAGTGGGAACGCGGGCGGCCATGTTTGTGCCAACCCCGACCACCATTAAACCACCAGAGGATGCTTGTCATTCCGGTCGATAGCCGTCGGGACGAGGGGACGGGCTGCATGCGAGGGCCTAAAGTACCTGTTTGATGTTCCAGGTCTGCACACACAAACGGGTCGTTCTTCAAACACGGCGCCGCGCCAGCGGCACGGCCCTCTGGTGTCCACACCGCGGCAGACAGCAGGTGTCCACAGAGTGGGCCGCCAGGTAACATATCACGCAAGGCGAGGGGGGAGGGTCTGAGGAAGAGCTGCAGAGTAAATATCGTCCAGGGGGCTGGACGGACCGCCGTGTATGAGTCTCCAGTGTGTAGCACCGCGAAAAGAAATTGCCGAAATGGTAGTTATTAATTCCAGAGTGGATTAAACACACCCCTGTGTATGAATCGTGCTATAATCCACGCTTTATATTTCATTATATTTCAGGACGGTGGTTCATCATTCGTCGGTTATTTTTTTCCCTGTTACATCGGCAGCTATAGTGATGCAACCGTATCTCATCCTGTGGATCTCTCTCTGCTCTGTCCCACTCCCGTCCCCTGGCCGCCTGCCTCGATGCCTCTCTGCTCGGGAGAGAGCATGTGAGCGATCAACGCTGACACCTGTGTCCTCTCTCACCCTACTCCATGCTGCGGCTCATTTAATAGCTCCCTCTGTGTGTGTTAGTGTGTGTGTGTGTGTGTGTGTGTGTGTGTGTGTGTGTGTGTGTGTGTGTGTGTGTGTGTGTGTGTGTGTGTGTGTGTGTGTGTGTGTGTGTGTGTGTGTGTGTGTGAGTGTGAGTGAGAGCCTGTCTGTCTGTCTGTCTGTTTGTCTCTATGTGTGTGTGCTTGTATGCGTGACTGCATCAAGTGTGTGTGTGCGTGTGTGTCTGTGTGTGTGTGTGTGTGTGTGTGAGTGTGAGTGAGAGCCTGTCTGTCTGTCTGTCTGTTTGTCTCTATGTGTGTGTGCTTGTATGCGTGACTGCATCAAGTGTGTGTGTGCGTGTGTGTCTGTGTGTGTGTCTGTGTATGTGTGTGTGTCTGTCTATACGTGAGTGTGCTTGTATGCGTGACTGCATCAATTGTGTGTGTGTGTGTTTGTGTGTGTGTGTGTGTGTGTGTGTGTTCATATCTGGCTAGTGGTGATATGTCTTCATATCCCGGTTCCCTGTGAGTGTGTTAACTAGAAATAAAAGAGATTTCACAGAAGTACCGCCACAGCACCTGTGGCCTGATGCAGTGCACACATACACACACACACACACGTACACACACAAACACACACATACACAAACACACATACATCTCACTCAAACCTCTCAATCCTTAACACACTCAGACAGAGACACACACACACACACACACATTTCTCAACCATTAACACATCCACACATCCAGACACACACACATCAAAACCGTGAACACACATGCACACACAATCTCACACATACACACACAGACACACGCACACATACACACACCCTTAGAGCGCATAGGACCTATAGAACCCGTCGGCCTCGCAGTGGCCAATTATCACTAATCCTAGCAGCAGCAGATCAATACGGCGTACATGGGAAGAGATCCCACTCCGGGAGAGAATATAGTTTATCACCGTGCCTGGCTTAGCCTATCGCCCACATGGCTGCGTATCGATGGCGCTCTTTAGTGGGGAGGTGTGATGCAGGGGTGCGAGGCTCTCAGAGCGTAGCGCAACCCCGCTTCACCCCCCCCCCCCCCTCCTGTCCCCATGGAGCAGCCAGCGGTTCTCACCAGCAGGAGAGCCCCCCCTCCCAGCGTGGTTGTAACACCAGAGACGGCGTCGCTCCACTAGCAACACCACGCACGGCGGAGAAGCCCCTGAACCAGTCCTGGTGTGTTGATGGGTCTGCTCTAGGAACGCAGCATCACATAACGGAGCAAACTTTATGTTGGGTCCCTTTTATATCGCGGGGAAATACTTCCAGTTCAGTACTGATATTGCGTGGAAGCACTTGTACACAGAAAAAACAGGCACGCACGCACACATCAGGCACGCGCACACACACACACACACACACACACACACACACACACCCGTGCGCACGCACACATGCACACACACACACCTTGCACGCACACACACACACCTCACACACACACACACACAGACACGGCAAGGAATGCAAAGCATACACAAGAATTGTTAGGCATAAGTCTATCTCCAGTGTCTGCCTGTGATGCTAATTACTTAATTAATTACTGCTCAACCCAAATTCAGTAAGAGCCAATAATGCCTTCTTAACATGTATGAGAGGCTTCAAGATGCGTAGTGTAAAATCGATCGTCATACGCACCTGCACGCGTTCATTCAGCAGATGCTCTCCGCTCCCATCAGCCGTCTGCTCACTGCCTCGCTTCCTCTCATTCCCTGACTCTCCCTCTCTCTTTTACTCTGTCTGGCTTTCTCCCTCCCCCCTCTCTCTCCCTCTCTCTCTCTGTTGCTCTGTCTCTTTCTCTCTTTCTCTGTCCGTCTGTCCGTCTTTACCAGGGATCGGAGTCTTCCTCCTAGTCGGGGAGCTGCTCAGCTGCAGAGTCTGACATCATCCTTACAGGGAGCAGGTTTTACCATCTCTCTCTCTCTCTCTCTCTCTCTCTCTCTCTCTCTCTCTCTCTCTCTCTCTCTCTCTCTCTCTCTCTCTCTCTCTCTCTCATTCTCTCTCTCTCCCTCTCTCTCTCTCTCTCTCTCTCATTCTCTCTCTCTCCCTCTCTCTTTCTCTCTCTCTTTCTCTGGCTCGCTCCCTGTTTGTGTGTGTGTCTCTCTCTCTGTTTCTCTCTCTCTCTGTGTCTGTCTCTCTATCTCTCTCTCTCTCTTCTGTCTCCCTCTCATTATCTCTTTCTCTCTCTCCTCTCTGTCTCTCTCTACCTCTCTCTCTCACTCTCTCCAGCTCTCTCCCTCCCCTTCTCCCCAGACACTTGTGCACACCATACAGCACCATTCTGCAATCTCTCACCCTTTATTTTCTGTTTCTTCCAGTTCCTTCCTTTGCATTGTTTCACATGATGCCACTGTTTTCAACAGCTTTTCAATTCAATTCTATTCAATTCATCAAAGACAATTCTTCTATAGAAAGCTTGATGTTTGTGACACACAATGTTGGTGTGTTAAACTCATCAAACTGGATAATTATCCACCTTGAGATTCCTGCAGCATCTGGCAGGTGTTTTACCAGAAGCTCAATACGTTCTCTCTATGTCTTTCCCAGCAATCGACGGGGAAAACACATCAGGGTGAGCAGTAGTGTCTGAATCCGACCTGAATCCTCACAGACACCCATCTCTCTGCCCCCTGTATCATCCAGCCCCTCACTGAACGGTGTGAGGCAGAGAGGAGCCTGTCTCTGTCCATGGTGCTGATTACAGCTACTGATTACTTAGAGCTCCCCCAACCACAAACCACTGTACACTAACCCCCCAACCACTAACCATTAACCACTACCAACCACTAACCACTCCCCACTAACCACTATCCACTTACCATTAACCACTACTAACCACTAATCACTAACTATTAACCACAAACCACATACCACTCAGCATTAACCACTACTAGCCATTAACCACTAACCTTTAACCACTCACCACTCACCACTAACCACTTACCACTAACTATAAACCCCTAACCACTAAACACTATCCTCCCCCCTACCCCGCCTCAAGGCAACCTTGAGGACAGGTAGGAAAACAGGTGGTGCACAGCTTTAATAAACACAAACGTGCGTGTGTGTTAGTCCGTGCGTGCCACACACATGAACACACACACACACACACACACACAGCTATATTTACCTGGTGCTGCGGTGTCTCTGTGTAGCTGTGCGTCTCAACTCATTCAGCCTCACATTCATCACGCTGAGGAGACCCTGACAGCTGGGATTCAAATGGATTAGTCCTATTATAGAGATGTGTGGTGCAAATTACACAGAGACACACCCGCACACACACACACACACACACACACACACACACAAACGTACGGGTATGCACACACACACGGTGGGGTTTGCACTCACACCCACACATGCATACCCACACACACAAACGTAGGGGTCTGCACTCACGCACACCCACTCATGCATGCATCCCCACATGCATACACACACAGACATGCACACACATCACACACACACACACACACACACACACACACACACACACACACACACACACACACACACACACACACATACACATAGTTCTAAGAGGAATTTGTGCATGTGTTATTCCGAAGGCACGCCTTCACAAATGAACACACACACACACACACACACACACACACACACACACACACACACACACACACACACACACACACACACACACACACACACACACACACAAACACACACAAACACAACCCAAGGAAGTTAAAGGCCTGACTACTACTCATTTGATGGTTCAAGGCAGCAGATTGGGAGGTAGAGTTAAAGCTGTTTGTGTTGCAGCTCTCATGCCACATTGTTGTCTTAACCCTCATCTCAAGAGGTACCATCTCCTTGTTTCCATAGTGACACCATCCCTCCTTTGTGTGTGAGGCGGGATGTGTGTAAATCACAGTTAGGGGGGAGGGAGAAGGGCGAGAGAGGGGGGGGGAGGGAGAGGTGTCGACCGATAGGGAGAGCTTGAGAGAGAGAGAGAGAGCCAGGGTGTGATTCTTGGATGAGTCAGTTCATCTATTTATATAAAAACACGGACAAAGCCAGTGTGTTCCGTGTCTGGGAAATCCTCCTGCAGGTTTGATTTGTGCTCCGCGCACGCACGCACACGAGACGAGGAACCGATGCTCGCAGGAAGTCAGTGATGCGGCTGTTCATGCACTAGACTGTGTTGACACCCGCATCACGTCTGTGTGGAACGGTCGCTGAAGGGGATCTCTTGTGGCTGCGAATTGTGTCTCAACCGTTGGGAGCAGAGCAACATTAACAAAAGGCAGAGACTATTGTATTGTTTTACCTTTTTCTATGCCTCATTATGGGCCGCCGGTACTGGGAAACAAAGCCTCCTATCTGGTATTGTTACATTCCAGGTGGAAAGGGAAATGCAATGAATAATATGAATACATCGAAATTCCTTTTAATTAGTCTGGGACTCTGAGTCTATAGAATACGACGCCTGTGACTAGAGCTAGATGTTGTATAAATGCTAAGAGGAGTAGCCGCATTGAGGCCAGGGAACCAAAATCAGTTGGCACTTATTGCCAAGAGTACCCCAAACACTAGTTGTAATAACAGAGGCGATGCTATCCCTCAGGTTTGATTGTAGCCTGTTGCTTTATAGAAAAGTAAACTAAATAATCCTTAATTGCAGAATGAATCATCCTCGTCCGAACTAGCCGCTGTCTTGACGGAGGAATTAATCATACCTTAAAGGGTCCGAGCGGTGCTCCCAGCAGGAAATCCCCTCTGCCGCTGAAGCCATCGCTGCAGGAGGCAGTCAGAGGCCAGGGCAGTCCCTCCTGTTCCTCGGCCACCAGGGCTGGTGAGAGAGCGGGTCGGAGGGTCTGGATGAGCAGCAGGGCACCCCCGCGATGACGGGTTAGGATCCGAGGGCACGTTCTGCAGCGGGGTGTCGGCCATCTTGGCTGTTACCACTTCTGCGTGTTGGCGAGGGTGAGCGAAACAACCGGCAGACGATGGATCAAACTAAAGGGAGAAATTCGGATCCAGTACACTTTTTCTGTTTAATCCTACTTCTTGCTAGTACTACTGTTGGTAATTCAGTTTTGTCCTGTACTTATATGATAATCCATGAATTATCAGAGATTCATTCAAGGTTGAATTGATTGTATTGTCCAGAAGTGAGGAGGAGAGAGAGAATAATAAAAACAGAGAGAAATAAAAAAGGAAGGGGGCGTGTACTGAGGATCTCTATAAAAAGCGTGTCACTCGTCGCCTGACAGTGAGTCGTTGACAGCTGGGGAGCATTCTGTGTTTCGAGACGAGACCCACTGACACACGTTATTGTACTCTGGAAGGACTTTTTTCTTTCAAAAGATATTGCAGTAATTATTGTCCAAGTAATGTGTGCTTGAAAGGGTGTGTTTTTGAGAACACCTGTGTGTGTGTGTGTGTGTGTGTGTGTGTGTGTGTGTGTGTGTGTGTGTGTGTGTGTGTGTGTGTGTGTGTGTGTGTGTGTGTGTGTGTGTGTGTGTGTGTGTGTGTGTGTGTGCGCGCGTGTGCATGTGCGTGTGTGTGTGTGTGTGTGTCTGTTTGTCTGTGAATGTGTGTTCTCCTCTTCTCATTTCTATCTCATCTTGAATCAATCTCGAGAGTGGAACCGTACGTATTTCTCGGAGTATAATTTGACTGGCTGACAGCAGCGTCTGCAGCCAGCCAATGAAAGCACTTCCTGACAATAGAGTGTCTGATCTGTCACATGGCTTGAATGAGGACTGACACAGCTGCCAGCATGCTGTGTGTTTGTGTGTGTGTGTGTGTGTGTGTGTTTGTTTTTGCTACATAGTGAGGACCGATGCAAGTTTTTAACCCACAGAGTGAGGTCCTTTTTGGGAAGTGAGGACATTTTGGCCGGTCCTCAGTTTGTCTTCATTGAAATCACCTCCTAAGGCTATATAGATGCTGTCCTCTGTTTTTCTCAAAGGTCCTCATTTTGGGTCAAAAATTAGTTTTTTACTCCTGTATTTTAACACACTTTTGCTCTCTGACCCACCTACGGTCGTTCTTCGGTACTGCACCATCAAGGGGAGGGGCCTCCCCCCCTCCCAACGTAATGTGGACTCTTGACCTCGGCTATGAAATCGCAACAATGTTGCAAACTTGGGAGGGCACATCGCTAACGTGCAGGGCCCCTCCCCCCCTGCACGTGCTGCTGCCTGACGCAACAGAGGTGACTTAAAATAGTTCATCAATCCAATAGAAGTATGAAAAATATCTTCCCGGTGGCGTAACGGGGAAAACAAGGTGTCCTTTGACATCTACGTTTCGAGGCAATTGCAACGGTGCCACACATGACCATATTTGAATATGTTTCGGGGTAGTAATTAGCTGTCGATTTTGGAGGCCTTAATCAATATTGATCAGCTATAGATTTGCTCCCCGATGGAGACTTTTGACAAATGACATGTTATTTAGCATCTACACGTTGAGCTGAGTCCAATGAGATCAAGCTTGACCTTGTGCCACACCGAGATCATGTCCTAGACCATAGGTATACCATGTCAAATACATGTACCGTTTTGCTAGAGTGTCATGCTTGGTGTTATTGGACTCAGCTCAACGTGTAGATGCTAAAACACATGTCATTTGTCATAAACCTTTATCGGGAAGCAAATCAATAGCTGGTCATTAGTGATTAAGGCCTCCAATTTCGACAGCTAATTACTACCATTAAACATGTTGGAATATGGTCATGTGTGGCACCGTTGCAATCGCCTGGAAGCGTAGATGTTGAAGGACACCTTGTTCGCCCTCTTACGCCACCGGGAAGATATCTACATACTTCTGATTGACTAATGACATTATGTGTCAGGCAGCAGCAGTCCAGGTGCAGGGGGGGAGGGGCCCTCCCCTTGATGGGCCATCACTTAAGGCTGAGCTGAAGGCAGAGATGCACCACAGTATTCTCCACTGCTGAACTCTGACTCACAGGCCCAGTCCAGTGTTGAAAATACATAAATTATGTGTTTAATATAATTAAACACATAATCTCTCTCTCTCTCTCTCTCTCTCTCTCTCTCTCTCTCTCTCTCTCTCTCTCTCTCTCTCTCTCTCTCTCTCTCTCTCTCTCTCTCTCTCTCTCTCTCTCTCTCTCTCTCTCTTTCTTCCCCCCCTCCCCCCCCCCCGGTAGATCTCGGGAGGTTGGCTACTTGAAAAGTAAAGTAGATCTTGGGTCAAAAAAGGTTGGGCACCCCTGACTTAGGCTTATGCTTACAGTTTGCTGGCTTCAATGTCAATTGTCAATGTCAAAACAAACCGAGTGCTTGGTCCTCAATCTGTTTGTTAAAAACTTTTTCTTAAAGTTGGTGTTCCAATTTATCTAAGGCAGTGTTTGGGTTAAGGGGGGTACCTAGAGTCCAGAATTTTTATTTCTGTGATTGAATGTGAGCCAGAACTGCTGGTCCTCACTTTGTGGGTCTTTCAACCCGGTCCTCAATATGTAGCAAGTACACAGGGACGCTGGAAGTCCGTCCGAGGGGGGGGTGCTGAGAGAGAATCTATATAATGACGTCATAATAAATGCTGCGCAACATCCGTTGTTTACAGAGACGAGATGAGGGGTGACGTCACATTCAGGGATCCGCTCTGATAAACACTCTACTGGTGTGTAAAAAGAGTTCTGCCAACTAGCCACTGTTATTCACAAACGTTAGCAAATAAACAATGTGGAAATTAGAGTCAACTCGGCTGATACTGGGCTGAATTTCACACACTAACAACATGCCGACAAGCTGTTGCGGTCCGGGATTATACACAGCGTTATAACAAGGATTCAGGAGGTTATTTCTAAAGGTTTACAAAGGAAAGTGACAATAATAGAAAGCCTTAATTTTCATCCAGACTTACGAGTTGTCTGATATGAGGAAGGTGACGATTTCTCCGTCAAGTGAACCGCCCGTCTTTGCTCTTTTTTTGCCAACCAGTTTACGTGCGGGATTCCAGAATCAAAACGATAACATTCAAGTCTATTAATATGGCAGCAACATTTTACACCAGTTTTAGAATGTTCACTACAACAGATGTTGAACACCAACATGCTTATGTAAAATCAGCATAGTACCGATAATATGATAAATATCATAAAAAGGGTGGGTGTCAATAATTTAATGAAAAATCATGTTGTATGATAAAATTATACAACAAAAAAAAAGTATTGATTTGTTCAGAAAACTTTCTCACTTGCAGTTACAGCCAGGGGCCGCTGCAGCACCCTAAGCACCCCCACTTCCCGCGTCCCTGGGTTACACTGTTGTTTTTTATTGGTCGTCATGAAAAAAACCATAAGGGGTAACACTGTTGTTTTTTATTGGTCGTCATGAAAAAAACGTAAGGGGTAACACTGTTGTTTTTTATTGGTCGTCATGAGAAAAAACATAAGGGGTAACACTGTTCCTTTTTTAATTGGTCGTCATGAAAAAAAACATAAGGGGTAACATTGTTGTTTTTTATTGGTCGTCATGAAAAAAAACATAAGGGGTAACCATGTTGTTTTTTATTGGTCGTCATGAAAAAAAACATAAAAGGGGTAACACTGTTTTTTTTTATTGGTCGTCATGAAAAAAAACCTAAGGGGTAACAATGTCGTTTTTTATTGGTCGTCATGAAAAAAACTTAAGGGGTAACACTGTTGTTTTTTATTGGTCGTCATGAAAAAAAACATAAGGGGTAACACTGTTGTTTTTTATTGGTCGTCATGAAAAAAAACATAAAGGGGGTAACACAGTTGTTTTTTTTGGTCTTCATGAAAAAAAACATCAGGGGTAACACTGTTGTTTATTATTTGTCATCTTGAAAAAAAACATAAGGGGTAACACTGTTGTTTTTTATTGGTCGTCATGAAAAAAAACATAAGGGGTAACACTGTCGTTTTTTTTCATGACGACCAATAAAAAACGACAGTGTTACCCCTTGTGGTTTTTTTCATGACGACCAAAGAAAAACAACAGTGTTACCCCCTATGTTTTATTTGAAAAATATCGACAGTGTTATCCCTTATGTTTATTTCATGACGACCAATAAAAAACAGCAGTCTTACCCCTTATGTTTTTTTTCATTACGACCAATAAAAACGACAGAGTTACCCCTTATGTTTTTTTTCATGACGGCCAATAAAAAACGACAATGTAACACTGTCGTTTTTATCAAATGAAACATGAGGGGTGACACTGTCGTTTTTCTTTGGTAGTCACGAAAAAAACCATAAGGGGTAACACTGTTCCTTTTTTTATTGGTCGTCATGAAAAAAAACATAACACTGTTCCTTTTTTTATTGGTCGTCATGAAAAAAGACATAAGGGGTAACATTGTTGTTTTTTTATTGGTCGTCATGAAAAAAAACATAAGGGGTAACCATGTTGTTTTTTATTGGTCGTCATGAAAAAAAACATAAAGGGGGTAACACTGTTGTTTTTTTTGGTCGTCATGAAAAAAAACATAAGGGAAATAATAGAAATACACACATACATTTTAATGTCATGTATATCCTCTTTATTGATGATTGATTAATGTTAATTGTCATCGCCTCAGTGGTGCAGTGGGGTATACTCAGCCTAACCCCCTGGAGACAGGGGTTCAAGTCCGGTTGATGACCTCTGTTGGAAGTTTCTTTTCTCTATTTCATGCAAATTATAAAGTCAAGTATAACCTTTGTGATGACTTTAACCGGTGTCTTGATGGTGCATTGTTAAGTTCGGAGGTTAACACTCTAAACAGCTCATGTTCCGATCCCTGCAAAAACATCGACAGGGGTGCCACTGTCGTTTTTTATTGGTCAACATGGAAAAAACATGAGGGGTAACTCTGTTGTTTTTTATGGGCCGTCATGAAATAAATATAAGGGGAAAACACTGTCGATATTTATCAAATAAAACATAGGGGGTGACACTGTTCTTTTTCTTTGGTCGTCATGAAAAAAAACACAAGGGGTAACACTGTCGTTTTTATCAAATGAAACATGAGGGCTAACATTGTCGTTTTTATCAAATGAAACATAAGGGGTAACACTGTCGTTTTTCTTTGGTCGTCATGTGAAAAAAACCATAAGGGGTAACACTGTTGTTTTTTATTGGTCGTCATGAAAGGAAACATAAGGGGTAACACTGTTGTTTTTTATTGGTCGTCATGAAAGAAAACATAAGGGGTAACCATGTTATTTTTTATTGGTCGTCATGAAAAAAAACATAAAAGGGGTAACACTGTTTTTTTTTATTGGTCGTCACGAAAAAAAACCTAAGGGGTAACAATGTCGTTTTTTATTGGTCGTCATGAAAAAAACGTAAGGGGTAACACTGTTGTTTTTTATTGGTCGTCATGAAAAAAAACATAAGGGGTAACACTGTTGTTTTTTTTGGTCGTCATGAAAAAAAACATAAGGGGTAACACTGTTGTTTATTATTTGTCATCTTGAAAAAAAACATGAGGGGTAACACTGTTGTTTTTTATTGGTCGTCATGAAAAAAAACATAAGGGGTAACACTGTCGTTTTTTTTCATGACGACCAATAAAAAACGACAGTGTTACCCCTTGTGGTTTTTTTCATGACGACCAAAGAAAAACAACAGTGTTACCCCCTATGTTTTATTTGATAAATATCGACAGTGTTATCCCTTATGTTTATTTCATGACGACCAATAAAAAACAGCAGTCTTACCCCTTATGTTTTTTTTCATTACGACCAATAAAAACGACAGAGTTACCCCTTATGTTTTTTTTCATGACGACCAATAAAAAACGACAGTGTAACACTGTCGTTTTTATCAAATGAAACATGAGGGGCGAAACTGTCGTTTTTCTTTAGTTGTCACGAAAAAAACCATAAGGGGTAACACTGTTCCTTTTTTTATTGGTCGTCATGAAAAAAAACATAACACTGTTCCTTTTTTTATTGGTCGTCATGAAAAAAAACATAAGGGGTAACATTGTTGTTTTTTATTGGTCGTCATGAAAAAAAACATAAGGGGTAACCATGTTGTTTTTTATTGGTCGTCATGAAAAAAAACATAAAGGGGGTAACACTGTTGTTTTTTTTGGTCGTCATGAAAAAAAACATAAGGGAAATAATAGAAATACACACATACATTTTAATGTCATGTATATCCTCTTTATTGATGATTGATTAATGTTAATTGTTATCGCCTCAGTGGTGCAGTGGGGTATACTCTGCCTAACCCCCTGGAGACAGGGGTTCAAGTCCGGTTGATGACCTCTTTTGGAAGTTTCTTTTCTCTATTTCATGCGAATTATAAAGTCAAGTATAACCTTTGTGATGACTTTAACCGGTGTCTTGATGGTGCATTGTTAAGTTCGGAGGTTAACACTCTAAACAGCTCATGTTCCGATCCCTGCAAAAATATCGACAGGGGTGCCACTGTCGTTTTTTATTGGTCAACATGGAAAAAACATGAGGGGTAACTCTGTTGTTTTTTATGGGCCGTCATGAAATAAATATAAGGGGAAAACACTGTCGATATTTATCAAATAAAACATAGGGGGTGACACTGTTCTTTTTCTTTGGTCGTCATGAAAAAAAACACAAGGGGTAACACTGTCGTTTTTTCATCAAATGAAACATGAGGGCTAACATTGTCGTTTTTATCAAATGAAACATAAGGGGTAACACTGTCGTTTTTCTTTGGTCGTCATGTGAAAAAAACCATAAGGGGTAACACTGTTGTTTTTTATTGGTCGTCATGAAAGGAAACATAAGGGGTAACACTGTTGTTTTTTATTGGTCGTCATGAAAGAAAACATAAGGGGTAACACTGTTGTTTTTTATTGGTCGTCATGAAAAAAAACATAAGGGGTAACACTGTTGTCTTTGTCAAATAAAAAGATAAGGGGTAACCATGTTGTTTTTTATTGGTCGTCATGAAAAAAAACATAAAAGGGGTAACACTGTTTTTTTTTATTGGTCGTCATGAAAAAAAACCTAAGGGGTAACAATGTCGTTTTTTATTGGTCGTCATGAAAAAAACGTAAGGGGTAACACTGTTGTTTTTTATTGGTCGTCATGAAAAAAAACATAAGGGGTAACACTGTTGTTTTTTTTGGTCGTCATGAAAAAAAACATAAGGGGTAACACTGTTGTTTATTATTTGTCATCTTGAAAAAAAACATAAGGGGTAACACTGTCGTTTTTTATCAGTCATCATGAAAAAAACAAGGGGTAACACTGTCGTTTTTTTTCATGACGACCAATAAAAAACGACAGTGTTACCCCTTGTGGTTTTTTTCATGACGACCAAAGAAAAACAACAGTGTTACCCCCTATGTTTTATTTGATAAATATCGACAGTGTTATCCCTTATGTTTATTTCATGACGACCAATAAAAAACAGCAGTCTTACCCCTTATGTTTTTTTTCATTACGACCAATAAAAACGACAGTGTTACCCCTTATGTTTTTTTCATGACGGTCAATAAAAAAACGACAGTGTAACACTGTCATTTTTATCAAATGAAACATGAGGGGTGACACTGTCGTTTTTCTTTGGTAGTCACGAAAAAAACCATAAGGGGTAACACTGTTCCTTTTTTTATTGCTCGTCATGAAAAAAAACATAAGGGGTAACACTGTTCCTTTTTTTATTGGTCGTCATGAAAAAAAACATAAGGGGTAACATTGTTGGTTTTTATTGGTCGTCATGAAAAAAAACATAAGGGGTAACCATGTTGTTTTTTATTGGTCGTCATGAAAAAAAACATAAAAGGGGTAACACTGTTGCTTTTTATTGGTCGTCATGAAAAAAAACCTAAGGGGTAACACTGTCGTTTTTTATTGGTCGTCATGAAAAAAACGTAAGGGGTAACACTGTTGTTTTTTATTGGTCGTCATGAAAAAAAACATAAAGGTGGTAACACCTTTATGTCATGGTGTTACGACCAAAGGTGGTAACACCTTTGGTCGTCATGAAAAAAACGTAAGGGGTAACACTGTTGTTTTTTATTGGTCGTCATGAAAAAAAACATAAGGGGTAACACTTTCGTTTTTATCAAATGTTTTTTTTTTTTTATTGGTCGTCATGAAAAAAAACATAAGGGGTAACACTGTTCCTTTTTTTATTGGTCGTCATGAAAAAAAACATAAGGGGTAACATTGTTGTTTTTTATTGGTCGTCATGAAAAAAAACATAAGGGGTACCCATGTTGTTTTTTATTGGTCGTCATGAAAAAAAACATAAAGGGGGTAACACTGTTGTTTTTTTTGGTCGTCATGAAAAAAAACATAAGGGGTAACACTGTTGTTTATTATTTGTCGCCTTGAAAAAAAAACATTAGGGAAATAATAGAAATACACACATGCATTTTAATGTCATGTATATCCTCTTTTTTGATAATTGATTATTGTATATTGTCATCGCCTCAGTGGTGCAGTGGGGTGCACCCTGCCTAACCCCCTTGTGACCGGGGTTCAAGTCCGGTTGATGACCTCTGTTGGTAGTTTTTTTTCTCTATTTCATGCGAATTATAAAGTCAAGTATAACCTTTGTGATGACTTTAACTGGTATCTTGATGGTGCATTGTTAAGTTCGGAGGTTAACACTCTAAACAGCTCATGTTCCGATCCCTGCAAAAACGTCAACCGGGGTGCCATTGTCTTTTTTTATTGGTCAACATGGAAAAAACATGAGGGGTAACTCCGTCGTTTTTTATCGGCCGTCATGAAATAAATATAAGGGGAAAACACTGTCGATATTTATCAAATAAAACATAGGGGGTGACACTGTCATTTTTCTTTGGTCGTCATGAAAAAAACTATAAGGGGTAACACTGTTGTTTTTTATTGGTCGTCATGAAAGAAAACATAAGGGGTAACACTGTTGTTTTTTATTGGTCGTCATGAAAAAAAACATAAAGGTGGTAACACTGTTGTTTTTTTTGGTCGTCATGAAAAAAAACATAAGGGGTAACACTGTTGTTTATTATTTGTCGTCTTGAAAAAAAAAAAAAGGGAAATAATTGAAATACACACATACATTTGTGTAATGTCATGTATATCCTCTTTAATGATGATTGATTTTTGTGTATTATCATCGTCTCAGTGGTGCAGTGGGGTGCACTCTGCCTAAGCCCCTGGAGACCGGGGTTCAAGTCCGGTTGATGACATCTGTTGGAAGTTTCTTATCTCTATTTCATGCGAATTATAAATTCAAGTATAACCTTTGTGATGACTTTAAATGGTGTCACGATGGTGCATTGTTAAGTTCGGAGGTTAACACTCTAATCAGCTCATGTTCCGATCCCTGCAAAAAAGTTGACAGGGGTGCCACTGTTGTTTTTTATTGGTCGACATGGAAAAAACATGAGGGGTAACTGTCGTTTTTTATCGGCTGTCATGAAATAAATATAAGGGGAAAACACTGTCGATATTTATCAAATAAAACATAGGGGGTGACACTGTTGTTTTTCTTTGGTCGTCATGAAAAAAAACACAAGGGGTAACACTGTCGTTTTTATCAAATGTTTTTTTTTTTTTATTGGTCGTCATGAAAAAAAA
Source organism: Gadus macrocephalus (assembly GCF_031168955.1). NCBI lineage: Eukaryota > Metazoa > Chordata > Actinopteri > Gadiformes > Gadidae > Gadus > Gadus macrocephalus. The sequence goes on along the minus strand of NC_082390.1, from coordinate 7,205,887 downwards.
CATAAGGGGTAACACTGTTCCTTTTTTTATTGGTCGTCATGAAAAAAAACATAAGGGGTAACATTGTTGTTTTTTATTGGTCGTCATGAAAGAAAACATAAGGGGTAACACTGTTGTTTTTTATTGGTCGTCATGAAAAAAAACATAAGGGATAACACGGTTGTCTTTGTCAAATAAAATATAAGGGGTAACACTGTCGTTTTTTTTCATGACGACCAATAAAAAACGACAGTGTTACCCCTTGTGTTTTTTTTCATGACGACCAAAGAAAAACAACAGTGTTACCCCCTATGTTTTATTTGATAAATATCGACAGTGTTACCCCTTATGTTTATTTCATGACGACCAATAAAAAACAGCAGTCTTACCCCTTATGTTTTTTTTCATGACGACCAATAACACTGTCGTTTTTCTTTGGTCGTCATGAAAAAAACCATAAGGGGTAACACTGTTGTTTTTTATTGGTCGTCATGAAAGGAAACATAAGGGGTACCACTGTTGTTTTTTATTGGTCGTCATGAAAGAAAACATAAGGGGTAACACTGTTGTTTTTTATTGGTCGTCATGAAAAAAAACATAAGGGGTAACACTGTTGTCTTTGTCAAATAAAATATAAGGGGTAACACTGTCGTTTTTTATCAGTCATCAAGAAAAAAAACAAGGGGTAACACTGTTGTTTTTTTTCATGACGACCAATAAAAAACGACAGTGTTACCCCTTATGTTTTTTTTCATGACGACCAATAAAAAACGAAACATGAGGGGTGACACTGTCGTTTTTCTTTGGTAGTCACGAAAAAAAACATAAGGGGTAACACTGTTCCTTTTTTTATTGGTCGTCATGAAAAAAAACATAAGGGGTAACACTGTTCCTTTTTTTATTGGTCGTCATGAAAAAAAACATAAGGGGTAACACTGTTGTTTTTTATTGGTCGTCATGAATAAAAACATAAGGGAGGCACTGTTGTTTTTTATTGGTCGTCATGAATAAAAACATAAGGGAGGCACTGTTGTTTTTTATTGGTCGTCATGAATAAAAACATAAAGGGGGTAACACTGTTGTTTTTTATAGGTCGTCTCTTCTGTGGTATCGTTGTTTTTGGCCAGGTACACGTGGTTTATTCAGGTAAAACTGTTGCCAGATCGGATTGGCCAATTTCCGCCTAAAAACCGTCTAATCATCTTCAGCCAGCCCAAAACGCATATTGCCAGAAAACGGATTAACCATATATTTTTGCAATGGCAAATACACACCTTAATAAAACCTTGACTATGAACATCTTTCAGACACACAAAACACACAAGGTCTGTGTAAAGAACAGACAGCAGCAGAAAATGGGTCTTCAATGAGATGACATTAATACACAAAATAGGCAAGTAAAATGCCAATGCCTGAGCACAATAAACACCTGAATGCAAACTCAATGTTTTTTCAAACCAGCCTAAATTCTATGTACCCACCCCATGCGGGTACATACTTGGCCTGGGAGGAATGAACCCCTGAAAAAGCCTGATCTTTCTAGAGATTTACAGATGGACTCCAACAGGTGACAATTGTCTGGCCACTGGGAAAGGGATCATGCAGAGTCCAAGACACCGCACCTGGAGGTAATTCAGCTAATTTTTCGAGCACCTGACCAGCGACCAGTGCTCCGAAGCACCTGGTTTTGTGTCGCTGCACAGGCCACAGGGCTTTCGGGGTGCTGGCCTGCTGATGGTTAAAGCTGCTTTTGGAGGAGCAAATATAAAGGCTAGTAAAAAATAAAGTATGCCTTACATCAAGTATGAGATCGACATAGGCAAAAAAAAAAAAAAAACGTTCACCTCGATCAAGGCTTTTGTGCTCTCCTTGAAAGGTGGTAAAGTGCACCAAAGACTGCCATGTTCCAACTGCGGGATCTGTTTGCGAGTGGTGTGGTGGTGACGTATATCATACGCGTCGAGAGCAGCGGTTGTATTCCACAAAGCGCCCTACACAAAACTAACCGTATCAAACTCCTAAATTCTAGTTTTTTTGGCATGAACATTTTTCATTTAAATCCACAAACATGTGTAATCCGGGGCATATAAAGACTTGATCAGAAAATAATTACTTTCTCATTCATTTTTTTCAGTCTCATAGGTAGGTCCCATGAGCAATGGCGACTTACGAGCTCTATACCTGCAATTAACCCTTAATCATGCGGCTATGGATCATGGTAGTCCGCAAAATTAGGTACAAATGCTCTCTTGTTGTAGACGTGTGTGTGCTGAATGTTGTCGCTAGTAAAATCAAGTCAAGCAGTACACAATACATGGAAGTTACATTTGTAATTTTATTGACCAAACCGACAACATGTTAATGATCAAGGGTTCACTTCCATCCCTTGTACCCTCCATATACAGCACTCACCGAGGGCTTTCCCCCTGATACTTGCTGCCTAGCGGTAGGCTACTGGTAATACCTAGTGGGAAAGCTCTGGGCTTGTTGTCCATATCCTGATGGCATTCCCAGACTGGCCATCTGGACGCTCTGAGGAGAGGCTCCCTGCTGCTGCTGCTGCCACACTGGTTGCACGCTGTCCCACTCCTGCTGTTGCCCCTCCCACTGCTGCTGCTGCTGTTGCCCCTCCCACTGCTGCTGCTGCTCACTGCTGCTGCGAGGAGAGTCATAAACGATGTAGTGGTTCTCCTGCGAGTCATCTCTGCCATTCTCCAAGCTACTGGTGTAGTCAGTGTAGGTTCCTGTAAGGTACTGGCCTCTGAGGAACCTCATATTGAAAGGAAAGAAAGACCCCCGGGAAAAGGCACTGGGCATGGAGGCTCCTAGTTGAGGGGCGCTGGCAGCCCATGGAGGGGTGCCTTTTTCCTGGGTCTCAGACTCGTAGGCACCTTTCTCGTTCGTGGCCTCAACCTGGAGCAGCTCTCCTGGGAAGGACTCTGGGGGAGGAGGTAAAGCAGATGGGCTGCCATTACTGGTGGATGAACCACCTTGCCCTCCGGAGAAGGTGATAGGAGACATAACCCAGGAGCCATCTAGAAAGTAAAAAAATGAAAAAATGAATACAAGGTAGCCGTGAGTGTGAACCCATGGATAAAACCTTAGTCTTTCATAGAGCTCAAAACCAAAATGCTTTTTAATTTTACAATTCATTTAACATTGCTAACAGGAGTACGCTTGCATATTTGTATTATTCGTTCAAGGTTACCTTGAGATGCTCCATGTTTGGAATCTGGGACATATCCAGGAGGAGGAGCCATAGCAGACCCATCCTGGTATCCATGGCCAGACTGGGAACTGGTACCTCCATAGCCAGGGTTTACCTCTACCTCAGACTGGTAGACTCCTGGCGCTTTATAAGAGCCACCGCCAGTGGACCCAGCTTTATACATGGGGCCTAAACATAAGCAAAGATCAGCCACACATGTGAACACATTAAAGTGAATTTAAACAAAAAGCTACACTTTAATAATATACATACCATTTTTAAGAGGTCTACATTCGATATCCCAAAGCAGGACTGCTTGGATGATGACACTAAAACGGAACAAATGTTAAAAAAACAAAAACATTATTAATCATGAAACATTGCTAAATCCTCCTCGCTTACCATGTAATTAGAAATGCTGCCATGGTTCCAAATGGAATTTAGCACATTCTTCCTAAAGGGTTGAGGAGGGTTTTTAAATGTTGGCGGCCACCAGCTGACCAATCAAAGCATAATGAGTTGATGATGAACAGCTGTCACTCATTGATTGTGTAAGAAGTGGAAATGGGAACTCACCCCATATCGTCTCACGTTAAACCATTGAGGAAGCTTTACGTTTACAATCACATAAGCTTGAGTCAAAAGTCAAAGAAAAAAGTGACTAAGTGATACAAAAAGTAATAAATTAAATAATATAATTAAACATATCGGTTTTATCTTTATTTTACACTGAATTTGCACTGAATTCTAAATCACATTGCAGCTGGAATATCAACAGCATCTGAATCATCTTTATAGTTTGACTTTTGCTATATAGTTAACTGGTTTGATATAACCACCATTACTTTAATAATGAATAACAGAGATTAAAATGCATTATGCATTGTTATAAAGGCTGTGAAGCAATAGGAAAAGGTTTTTTTAGGTTAATTTGTAATTGTAAATAGTGTCGATTTGATGTCTCAACAGGCCAATAAACGGCCAATAAAAAACGACAGTGTAACACTGTCGTTTTTTTCAAATGAAACATGAGGGGTGACACTGTCGTTTTTCTTTGGTAGTCACGAAAAAAACCATAAGGGGTAACACTGTTCCTTTTTTTATTGGTCGTCATGAAAAAAAACATAAGGGGTAACACTGTTCCTTTTTTTATTGGTCGTCATGAAAAAAAACATAAGGGGTAACATTGTTGTTTTTTATTGGTCGTCATGAAAAAAAACATAAAGGGGGTAACACTGTTGTTTTTTTTGGTCGTCATGAAAAAAAACATAAGGGAAATAATAGAAATACACACATACATTTTAATGTCATGTATATCCTCTTTATTGATGATTGATTATGGTGAATTGTCATCGCCTCAGTGGTGCAGTGGGGTGCACTCTGCCTAACCCCCTGGAGACAGGGGTTCAAGTCTGGTTGATGACCTCTGTTGGAAGTTTCTTTTCTCTATTTCATGCGAATTATAAAGTCAAGTATAACCTTTGTGATGAGTTTAACCGGTGTCTTGATGGTGCATTGTTAAGTTCGGAGGTTAACACTCTAAACAGCTCATGTTCCGATTCCTGCAAAAACGTCGACAGGGGTGCCACTGTCGTTTTTTATTGGTCAACATGGAAAAAACATGAGGGGTAACTCTGTCGTTTTTTATCGGCCGTCATGAAATAAATGTAAGGGGAAAACACTGTAGATATTTATCAAATAAAACATAGGGGGTGACACTGTTGTTTTTCTTTGGTCGTCATGAAAAAAAACACAAGGGGTATACTGTCGTTTTTATCAAATGAAACATGAGGGGTAACACTGTCGTTTATATCAAATGAAACATAAGGGGTAACACTGTCGTTTTTCTTTGGTCGTCATGTGAAAAAAACCATAAGGGGTAACACTGTTGTTTTTTATTGGTCGTCATGAAAGGAAACATAAGGGGTAACACTGTTGTTTTTTATTGGTCGTCATGAAAGAAAACATAAGGGGTAACACTGTTGTTTTTTATTGGTCGTCATGAAAAAAAACATAAGGGGTAACACTGTTGTCTTTGTCAAATAAAATATAAGGGGTAACACTGTCGTTTTTTATCAGTCATCAAGAAAAAAACAAGGGGTAACACTGTTGTTTTTTTTCATGACGACCAATAAAAAACGACAGTGTTACCCCTTATGTTTTTTTTCATGACGACCAATAAAAAACGACAGTGTAACACTGTCGTTTTTATCAAATGAAACATGAGTGGTGACACTGTCGTTTTTCTTTGGTAGTCACGAAAAAAACCATAAGGGGTAACACTGTTCCTTTTTTTATTGGTCGTCTTGAAAAAAACCACAAGGGATAACACTGTTGTCTTTGTCAAATAAAACATAAGGGGCAATACTGTCGTATTTTATTGGTCGTCATGAATAAAAACATAAGGGGTAACACTGTTGTTTTTTATTGGTCGGCATGAAAAAAAACATAAGGGGTAACACTGTCGTTTTTTTTCATGACGACCAATAAAAAACGACAGTGTTACCCCTTGTGGTTTTTTTCATGACGACCAAAGAAAAACAACAGTGTTACCCCCTATGTTTTATTTGATAAATATCGACAGTGTTATCCCTTATGTTTATTTCATGACGACCAATAAAAAACAGCAGTCTTACCCCTTATGTTTTTTTTCATTACGACCAATAAAAACGACAGAGTTACCCCTTATGTTTTTTTTCATGACGACCAATAAAAAACGACAGTGTAACACTGTCGTTTTTATCAAATGAAACATGAGGGGCGAAACTGTCGTTTTTCTTTAGTTGTCACGAAAAAAACCATAAGGGGTAACACTGTTCCTTTTTTTATTGGTCGTCATGAAAAAAAACATAACACTGTTCCTTTTTTTATTGGTCGTCATGAAAAAAAACATAAGGGGTAACATTGTTGTTTTTTATTGGTCGTCATGAAAAAAAACATAAGGGGTAACCATGTTGTTTTTTATTGGTCGTCATGAAAAAAAACATAAAGGGGGTAACACTGTTGTTTTTTTTGGTCGTCATGAAAAAAAACATAAGGGAAATAATAGAAATACACACATACATTTTAATGTCATGTATATCCTCTTTATTGATGATTGATTAATGTTAATTGTCATCGCCTCAGTGGTGCAGTGGGGTATACTCTGCCTAACCCCCTGGAGACAGGGGTTCAAGTCCGGTTGATGACCTCTTTTGGAAGTTTCTTTTCTCTATTTCATGCGAATTATAAAGTCAAGTATAACCTTTGTGATGACTTTAACCGGTGTCTTGATGGTGCATTGTTAAGTTCGGAGGTTAACACTCTAAACAGCTCATGTTCCGATCCCTGCAAAAATATCGACAGGGGTGCCACTGTCGTTTTTTATTGGTCAACATGGAAAAAACATGAGGGGTAACTCTGTTGTTTTTTATGGGCCGTCATGAAATAAATATAAGGGGAAAACACTGTCGATATTTATCAAATAAAACAAAGGGGGTGACACTGTTCTTTTTCTTTGGTCGTCATGAAAAAAAACACAAGGGGTAACACTGTCGTTTTTTCATCAAATGAAACATGAGGGCTAACATTGTCGTTTTTATCAAATGAAACATAAGGGGTAACACTGTCGTTTTTCTTTGGTCGTCATGTGAAAAAAACCATAAGGGGTAACACTGTTGTTTTTTATTGGTCGTCATGAAAGGAAACATAAGGGGTAACACTGTTGTTTTTTATTGGTCGTCATGAAAGAAAACATAAGGGGTAACACTGTTGTTTTTTATTGGTCGTCATGAAAAAAAACATAAGGGGTAACACTGTTGTCTTTGTCAAATAAAAAGATAAGGGGTAACCATGTTGTTTTTTATTGGTCGTCATGAAAAAAAACATAAAAGGGGTAACACTGTTTTTTTTTATTGGTCGTCATGAAAAAAAACCTAAGGGGTAACAATGTCGTTTTTTATTGGTCGTCATGAAAAAAACGTAAGGGGTAACACTGTTGTTTTTTATTGGTCGTCATGAAAAAAAACATAAGGGGTAACACTGTTGTTTTTTTTGGTCGTCATGAAAAAAAACATAAGGGGTAACACTGTTGTTTATTATTTGTCATCTTGAAAAAAAACATAAGGGGTAACACTGTCGTTTTTTATCAGTCATCATGAAAAAAACAAGGGGTAACACTGTCGTTTTTTTTCATGACGACCAATAAAAAACGACAGTGTTACCCCTTGTGGTTTTTTTCATGACGACCAAAGAAAAACAACAGTGTTACCCCCTATGTTTTATTTGATAAATATCGACAGTGTTATCCCTTATGTTTATTTCATGACGACCAATAAAAAACAGCAGTCTTACCCCTTATGTTTTTTTTCATTACGACCAATAAAAACGACAGTGTTACCCCTTATGTTTTTTTCATGACGGTCAATAAAAAAACGACAGTGTAACACTGTCATTTTTATCAAATGAAACATGAGGGGTGACACTGTCGTTTTTCTTTGGTAGTCACGAAAAAAACCATAAGGGGTAACACTGTTCCTTTTTTTATTGCTCGTCATGAAAAAAAACATAAGGGGTAACACTGTTCCTTTTTTTATTGGTCGTCATGAAAAAAAACATAAGGGGTAACATTGTTGGTTTTTATTGGTCGTCATGAAAAAAAACATAAGGGGTAACCATGTTGTTTTTTATTGGTCGTCATGAAAAAAAACATAAAAGGGGTAACACTGTTGCTTTTTATTGGTCGTCATGAAAAAAAACCTAAGGGGTAACACTGTTGTTTTTTATTGGTCGTCATGAAAAAAAACATAAAGGTGGTAACACCTTTATGTCATGGTGTTACGACCAAAGGTGGTAACACCTTTGGTCGTCATGAAAAAAACGTAAGGGGTAACACTGTTGTTTTTTATTGGTCGTCATGAAAAAAAACATAAGGGGTAACACTTTCGTTTTTATCAAATGTTTTTTTTTTTTTTATTGGTCGTCATGAAAAAAAACATAAGGGGTAACACTGTTCCTTTTTTTATTGGTCGTCATGAAAAAAAACATAAGGGGTAACATTGTTGTTTTTTATTGGTCGTCATGAAAAAAAACATAAGGGGTACCCATGTTGTTTTTTATTGGTCGTCATGAAAAAAAACATAAAGGGGGTAACACTGTTGTTTTTTTTGGTCGTCATGAAAAAAAACATAAGGGGTAACACTGTTGTTTATTATTTGTCGCCTTGAAAAAAAAACATTAGGGAAATAATAGAAATACACACATGCATTTTAATGTCATGTATATCCTCTTTTTTGATAATTGATTATTGTATATTGTCATCGCCTCAGTGGTGCAGTGGGGTGCACCCTGCCTAACCCCCTTGTGACCGGGGTTCAAGTCCGGTTGATGACCTCTGTTGGAAGTTTTTTTTCTCTATTTCATGCGAATTATAAAGTCAAGTATAACCTTTGTGATGACTGTAACTGGTATCTTGATGGTGCATTGTTAAGTTCGGAGGTTAACACTCTAAACAGCTCATGTTCCGATCCCTGCAAAAACGTCAACCGGGGTGCCATTGTCTTTTTTTATTGGTCAACATGGAAAAAACATGAGGGGTAACTCCGTCGTTTTTTATCGGCCGTCATGAAATAAATATAAGGGGAAAACACTGTCGATATTTATCAAATAAAACATAGGGGGTGACACTGTCATTTTTCTTTGGTCGTCATGAAAAAAACTATAAGGGGTAACACTGTTGTTTTTTATTGGTCGTCATGAAAGAAAACATAAGGGGTAACACTGTTGTTTTTTATTGGTCGTCATGAAAAAAAACATAAAGGTGGTAACACTGTTGTTTTTTTTGGTCGTCATGAAAAAAAACATAAGGGGTAACACTGTTGTTTATTATTTGTCGTCTTGAAAAAAAAAAAAAGGGAAATAATTGAAATACACACATACATTTGTGTAATGTCATGTATATCCTCTTTAATGATGATTGATTTTTGTGTATTGTCATCGTCTCAGTGGTGCAGTGGGGTGCACTCTGCCTAAGCCCCTGGAGACCGGGGTTCAAGTCCGGTTGATGACATCTGTTGGAAGTTTCTTATCTCTATTTCATGCGAATTATAAATTCAAGTATAACCTTTGTGATGACTTTAAATGGTGTCTTGATGGTGCATTGTTAAGTTCGGAGGTTAACACTCTAATCAGCTCATGTTCCGATCCCTGCAAAAAAGTTGACAGGGGTGCCACTGTTGTTTTTTATTGGTCGACATGGAAAAAACATGAGGGGTAACTGTCGTTTTTTATCGGCTGTCATGAAATAAATATAAGGGGAAAACACTGTCGATATTTATCAAATAAAACATAGGGGGTGACACTGTTGTTTTTCTTTGGTCGTCATGAAAAAAAACACAAGGGGTAACACTGTCGTTTTTATCAAATGTTTTTTTTTTTTTATTGGTCGTCATGAAAAAAAACATAAGGGGTAACACTGTTCCTTTTTTTATTGGTCGTCATGAAAAAAAACATAAGGGGTAACATTGTTGTTTTTTATTGGTCGTCATGAAAGAAAACATAAGGGGTAACACTGTTGTTTTTTATTGGTCGTCATGAAAAAAAACATAAGGGATAACACGGTTGTCTTTGTCAAATAAAATATAAGGGGTAACACTGTCGTTTTTTTTCATGACGACCAATAAAAAACGACAGTGTTACCCCTTGTGTTTTTTTTCATGACGACCAAAGAAAAACAACAGTGTTACCCCCTATGTTTTATTTGATAAATATCGACAGTGTTACCCCTTATGTTTATTTCATGACGACCAATAAAAAACAGCAGTCTTACCCCTTATGTTTTTTTTCATGACGACCAATAACACTGTCGTTTTTCTTTGGTCGTCATGAAAAAAACCATAAGGGGTAACACTGTTGTTTTTTATTGGTCGTCATGAAAGGAAACATAAGGGGTACCACTGTTGTTTTTTATTGGTCGTCATGAAAGAAAACATAAGGGGTAACACTGTTGTTTTTTATTGGTCGTCATGAAAAAAAACATAAGGGGTAACACTGTTGTCTTTGTCAAATAAAATATAAGGGGTAACACTGTCGTTTTTTATCAGTCATCAAGAAAAAAACAAGGGGTAACACTGTTGTTTTTTTTCATGACGACCAATAAAAAACGACAGTGTTACCCCTTATGTTTTTTTTCATGACGACCAATAAAAAACGAAACATGAGGGGTGACACTGTCGTTTTTCTTTGGTAGTCACGAAAAAAAACATAAGGGGTAACACTGTTCCTTTTTTTATTGGTCGTCATGAAAAAAAACATAAGGGGTAACACTGTTCCTTTTTTTATTGGTCGTCATGAAAAAAAACATAAGGGGTAACACTGTTGTTTTTTATTGGTCGTCATGAATAAAAACATAAGGGAGGCACTGTTGTTTTTTATTGGTCGTCATGAATAAAAACATAAGGGAGGCACTGTTGTTTTTTATTGGTCGTCATGAATAAAAACATAAAGGGGGTAACACTGTTGTTTTTTATAGGTCGTCTCTTCTGTGGTATCGTTGTTTTTGGCCAGGTACACGTGGTTTATTCAGGTAAAACTGTTGCCAGATCGGATTGGCCAATTTCCGCCTAAAAACCGTCTAATCATCTTCAGCCAGCCCAAAACGCATATTGCCAGAAAACGGATTAACCATATATTTTTGCAATGGCAAATACACACCTTAATAAAACCTTGACTATGAACATCTTTCAGACACACAAAACACACAAGGTCTGTGTAAAGAACAGACAGCAGCAGAAAATGGGTCTTCAATGAGATGACATTAATACACAAAATAGGCAAGTAAAATGCCAATGCCTGAGCACAATAAACACCTGAATGCAAACTCAATGTTTTTTCAAACCAGCCTAAATTCTATGTACCCACCCCATGCGGGTACATACTTGGCCTGGGAGGAATGAACCCCTGAAAAAGCCTGATCTTTCTAGAGATTTACAGATGGACTCCAACAGGTGACAATTGTCTGGCCACTGGGAAAGGGATCATGCAGAGTCCAAGACACCGCACCTGGAGGTAATTCAGCTAATTTTTCGAGCACCTGACCAGCGACCAGTGCTCCGAAGCACCTGGTTTTGTGTCGCTGCACAGGCCACAGGGCTTTCGGGGTGCTGGCCTGCTGATGGTTAAAGCTGCTTTTGGAGGAGCAAATATAAAGGCTAGTAAAAAATAAAGTATGCCTTACATCAAGTATGAGATCGACATAGGCAAAAAAAAAAAAAAAACGTTCACCTCGATCAAGGCTTTTGTGCTCTCCTTGAAAGGTGGTAAAGTGCACCAAAGACTGCCATGTTCCAACTGCGGGATCTGTTTGCGAGTGGTGTGGTGGTGACGTATATCATACGCGTCGAGAGCAGCGGTTGTATTCCACAAAGCGCCCTACACAAAACTAACCGTATCAAACTCCTAAATTCTAGTTTTTTTGGCATGAACATTTTTCATTTAAATCCACAAACATGTGTAATCCGGGGCATATAAAGACTTGATCAGAAAATAATTACTTTCTCATTCATTTTTTTCAGTCTCATAGGTAGGTCCCATGAGCAATGGCGACTTACGAGCTCTATACCTGCAATTAACCCTTAATCATGCGGCTATGGATCATGGTAGTCCGCAAAATTAGGTACAAATGCTCTCTTGTTGTAGACGTGTGTGTGCTGAATGTTGTCGCTAGTAAAATCAAGTCAAGCAGTACACAATACATGGAAGTTACATTTGTAATTTTATTGACCAAACCGACAACATGTTAATGATCAAGGGTTCACTTCCATCCCTTGTACCCTCCATATACAGCACTCACCGAGGGCTTTCCCCCTGATACTTGCTGCCTAGCGGTAGGCTACTGGTAATACCTAGTGGGAAAGCTCTGGGCTTGTTGTCCATATCCTGATGGCATTCCCAGACTGGCCATCTGGACGCTCTGAGGAGAGGCTCCCTGCTGCTGCTGCTGCCACACTGGTTGCACGCTGTCCCACTCCTGCTGTTGCCCCTCCCACTGCTGCTGCTGCTGTTGCCCCTCCCACTGCTGCTGCTGCTCACTGCTGCTGCGAGGAGAGTCATAAACGATGTAGTGGTTCTCCTGCGAGTCATCTCTGCCATTCTCCAAGCTACTGGTGTAGTCAGTGTAGGTTCCTGTAAGGTACTGGCCTCTGAGGAACCTCATATTGAAAGGAAAGGAAGACCCCCGGGAAAAGGCACTGGGCATGGAGGCTCCTAGTTGAGGGGCGCTGGCAGCCCATGGAGGGGTGCCTTTTTCCTGGGTCTCAGACTCGTAGGCACCTTTCTCGTTCGTGGCCTCAACCTGGAGCAGCTCTCCTGGGAAGGACTCTGGGGGAGGAGGTAAAGCAGATGGGCTGCCATTACTGGTGGATGAACCACCTTGCCCTCCGGAGAAGGTGATAGGAGACATAACCCAGGAGCCATCTAGAAAGTAAAAAAATGAATACAAGGTAGCCGTGAGTGTGAACCCATGGATAAAACCTTAGTCTTTCATAGAGCTCAAAACCAAAATGCTTTTTAATTTTACAATTCATTTAACATTGCTAACAGGAGTACGCTTGCATATTTGTATTATTCGTTCAAGGTTACCTTGAGATGCTCCATGTTTGGAATCTGGGACATATCCAGGAGGAGGAGCCATAGCAGACCCATCCTGGTATCCATGGCCAGACTGGGAACTGGTACCTCCATAGCCAGGGTTTACCTCTACCTCAGACTGGTAGACTCCTGGCGCTTTATAAGAGCCACCGCCAGTGGACCCAGCTTTATACATGGGGCCTAAACATAAGCAAAGATCAGCCACACATGTGAACACATTAAAGTGAATTTAAACAAAAAGCTACACTTTAATAATATACATACCATTTTTAAGAGGTCTACATTCGATATCCCAAAGCAGGACTGCTTGGATGATGACACTAAAACAGAACAAATGTTAAAAAAACAAAAACATTATTAATCATGAAACATTGCTAAATCCTCCTCGCTTACCATGTAATTAGAAATGCTGCCATGGTTCCAAATGGAATTTAGCACATTCTTCCTAAAGGGTTGAGGAGGGTTTTTAAATGTTGGCGGCCACCAGCTGACCAATCAAAGCATAATGAGTTGATGATGAACAGCTGTCACTCATTGATTGTGTAAGAAGTGGAAATGGGAACTCACCCCATATCGTCTCACGTTAAACCATTGAGGAAGCTTTACGTTTACAATCACATAAGCTTGAGTCAAAAGTCAAAGAAAAAAGTGACTAAGTGATACAAAAAGTAATAAATTAAATAATATAATTAAACATATCGGTTTTATCTTTATTTTACACTGAATTTGCACTGAATTCTAAATCACATTGCAGCTGGAATATCAACAGCATCTGAATCATCTTTATAGTTTGACTTTTGCTATATAGTTAACTGGTTTGATATAACCACCATTACTTTAATAATGAATAACAGAGATTAAAATGCATTATGCATTGTTATAAAGGCTGTGAAGCAATAGGAAAAGGTTTTTTTAGGTTAATTTGTAATTGTAAATAGTGTCGATTTGATGTCTCAACAGGCCAATAAACGGCCAATAAAAAACGACAGTGTAACACTGTCGTTTTTATCAAATGAAACATGAGGGGTGACACTGTCGTTTTTCTTTGGTAGTCACGAAAAAAACCATAAGGGGTAACACTGTTCCTTTTTTTATTGGTCGTCATGAAAAAAAACATAAGGGGTAACACTGTTCCTTTTTTTATTGGTCGTCATGAAAAAAAACATAAGGGGTAACATTGTTGTTTTTTATTGGTCGTCATGAAAAAAAACATAAAGGGGGTAACACTGTTGTTTTTTTTGGTCGTCATGAAAAAAAACATAAGGGAAATAATAGAAATACACACATACATTTTAATGTCATGTATATCCTCTTTATTGATGATTGATTATGGTGAATTGTCATCGCCTCAGTGGTGCAGTGGGGTGCACTCTGCCTAACCCCCTGGAGACAGGGGTTCAAGTCTGGTTGATGACCTCTGTTGGAAGTTTCTTTTCTCTATTTCATGCGAATTATAAAGTCAAGTATAACCTTTGTGATGAGTTTAACCGGTGTCTTGATGGTGCATTGTTAAGTTCGGAGGTTAACACTCTAAACAGCTCATGTTCCGATTCCTGCAAAAACGTTGACAGGGGTGCCACTGTCGTTTTTTATTGGTCAACATGGAAAAAACATGAGGGGTAACTCTGTCGTTTTTTATCGGCCGTCATGAAATAAATGTAAGGGGAAAACACTGTAGATATTTATCAAATAAAACATAGGGGGTGACACTGTTGTTTTTCTTTGGTCGTCATGAAAAAAAACACAAGGGGTATACTGTCGTTTTTATCAAATGAAACATGAGGGGTAACACTGTCGTTTATATCAAATGAAACATAAGGGGTAACACTGTCGTTTTTCTTTGGTCGTCATGTGAAAAAAACCATAAGGGGTAACACTGTTGTTTTTTATTGGTCGTCATGAAAGGAAACATAAGGGGTAACACTGTTGTTTTTTATTGGTCGTCATGAAAGAAAACATAAGGGGTAACACTGTTGTTTTTTATTGGTCGTCATGAAAAAAAACATAAGGGGTAACACTGTTGTCTTTGTCAAATAAAATATAAGGGGTAACACTGTCGTTTTTTATCAGTCATCAAGAAAAAAACAAGGGGTAACACTGTTGTTTTTTTTCATGACGACCAATAAAAAACGACAGTGTTACCCCTTATGTTTTTTTTCATGACGACCAATAAAAAACGACAGTGTAACACTGTCGTTTTTATCAAATGAAACATGAGTGGTGACACTGTCGTTTTTCTTTGGTAGTCACGAAAAAAACCATAAGGGGTAACACTGTTCCTTTTTTTATTGGTCGTCTTGAAAAAAACCACAAGGGATAACACTGTTGTCTTTGTCAAATAAAACATAAGGGGCAATACTGTCGTATTTTATTGGTCGTCATGAATAAAAACATAAGGGGTAACACTGTTGTTTTTTATTGGTCGGCATGAAAAAAAACATGAGGGGTAACACTGTTGTTTTTTATTGGTCGTCATGAATAAAAACATAAGGGGTAACACTGTTGTTTTTTATTGGTCGTCATGAATAAAAACATAAAGGGGGTAACACTGTTGTTTTTTATTGGTCGTCATGAATAAAAACATAAGGGGTAACACTGTTGTTTTTTATCGGTCGTTATGAAAAAAACACAAGGGGTAACACTGTCGTTTTTATCAAATGAAACGTAAAAAAAAAATGTCGTTTTTTTATCTGTGGTCATGAAAAACCCATAGGGGGTAACACTGTAGAAAAGTATCGAATAAAACATAGGGGGTAACACCAGGGACGTGGGAAGTCAGTCCAGGGGGGGGGGGGGGGTGCTGAGAGAGAGTCTATATAATGACGTCATAATAAATGCTGCGCAACATTCAGGGCTCCGCTCTGATAAACACTCTACTGGTGTGTAAAAAGAGTTCTGCCAACTAGCCACTGTTATCCACAAACGTCAGCAAGTAAACAATGTGGAAATTAGAGTCAACTCGGCTGATACTGTGTTGAATTTCACACACTAACAACATGCCGACAAGCTGTTGCGGTCCGGGATTATACACAGCGTTATAACAAGGATTTAGGAGGTTATTTCTAAAGGTTTAAAAGGAGAGTGACAATAAAAGAAAGCCTTTATTTTCATCCAGAGTTACGAGTTGTCTGATATGAGGAAAGTGACGGTTTCTCCGTCAAGTGAACCGTCCGTCTTTGCTCTTTTTTTGCCAACCAGTTTACGTGCAGGATTCCAGAATCATAACGATAACATTCAACGTGTCTATTAATATGGCAGCAACATTTTACACCAGTTTTAGAATGTTCACTACAACAGATGTTGGAACACCAACATGCTTATGTAAAATCAGCATAGTACGATATTCAGCTATCGACAGTAAAGGAAGGAGAGGAAAGGAGAAAAATGGAAAAAGAGAAAAATTTAGGAATGCAGTGAAAACGAAATTAATTTAGCGTTACTATTGACGCTGCTGCTCATCAGGTAGGGCTTACTTTTGATCATGTTAGTTTAAGAAGGATGTCTAAACATGGCACCACCAAAGTATGGCATGGGGAGCACGAGTTCGATCTACGCCTGCAACATGTCTCTCTTATTAATCATTTTTTAAGAAGAAGAAGAAAAAAGATAACAATCATCGACAGAAAAATAGCGCAGGGAGCAGAGGCAGTCAAATATGGATCATACGTGATCTTACATTGACCCCTGGTGGTCAAATAACGAGTTTAATTTATCTTTGTAAATATGGCTAATCTCTGGCAACTCGCCAACCACACATTAAAATGCGTTGCAGAATGAAATGACTTATTATCAGACCGGGTGTTATGCAAATAAGAAAGTAATACGGCACCTCTTCAGCCTAGTGCGGCACACTAGACATTGCTGTTCGTTTCAGTGACGGCATAACCCCGTTTTCCAGGATATGTCTATTTTAACCTAAACTCTTATTGCCAATTGATGAAACGTACATTTAATCTTCTGTGGTATCGTTGTTTTTGGCCAGGTACACGTGGTTTATTCAGGTAAAACTGTTGCCAGATCGGATTGGCCAATTTCCGCCTAAAAACCGTCTAATCATCTTCAGCCAGCCCAAAACGCATATTGCCAGAAAACGGATTAACCATATATTTTTGCAATGGCAAATACACACCTTAATAAAACCTTGACTATGAACATCTTTCAGACACACAAAACACACAAGGTCTGTGTAAAGAACAGACAGCAGCAGAAAATGGGTCTTCAATGAGATGACATTAATACACAAAATAGGCAAGTAAAATGCCAATGCCTGAGCACAATAAACACCTGAATGCAAACTCAATGTTTTTTCAAACCAGCCTAAATTCTATGTACCCACCCCATGCGGGTACATACTTGGCCTGGGAGGAATGAACCCCTGAAAAAGCCTGATCTTTCTAGAGATTTACAGATGGACTCCAACAGGTGACAATTGTCTGGCCACTGGGAAAGGGATCATGCAGAGTCCAAGACACCGCACCTGGAGGTAATTCAGCTAATTTTTCGAGCACCTGACCAGCGACCAGTGCTCCGAAGCACCTGGTTTTGTGTCGCTGCACAGGCCACAGGGCTTTCGGGGTGCTGGCCTGCTGATGGTTAAAGCTGCTTTTGGAGGAGCAAATATAAAGGCTAGTAAAAAATAAAGTATGCCTTACATCAAGTATGAGATCGACATAGGCAAAAAAAAAAAAAAAACGTTCACCTCGATCAAGGCTTTTGTGCTCTCCTTGAAAGGTGGTAAAGTGCACCAAAGACTGCCATGTTCCAACTGCGGGATCTGTTTGCGAGTGGTGTGGTGGTGACGTATATCATACGCGTCGAGAGCAGCGGTTGTATTCCACAAAGCGCCCTACACAAAACTAACCGTATCAAACTCCTAAATTCTAGTTTTTTTGGCATGAACATTTTTCATTTAAATCCACAAACATGTGTAATCCGGGGCATATAAAGACTTGATCAGAAAATAATTACTTTCTCATTCATTTTTTTCAGTCTCATAGGTAGGTCCCATGAGCAATGGCGACTTACGAGCTCTATACCTGCAATTAACCCTTAATCATGCGGCTATGGATCATGGTAGTCCGCAAAATTAGGTACAAATGCTCTCTTGTTGTAGACGTGTGTGTGCTGAATGTTGTCGCTAGTAAAATCAAGTCAAGCAGTACACAATACATGGAAGTTACATTTGTAATTTTATTGACCAAACCGACAACATGTTAATGATCAAGGGTTCACTTCCATCCCTTGTACCCTCCATATACAGCACTCACCGAGGGCTTTCCCCCTGATACTTGCTGCCTAGCGGTAGGCTACTGGTAATACCTAGTGGGAAAGCTCTGGGCTTGTTGTCCATATCCTGATGGCATTCCCAGACTGGCCATCTGGACGCTCTGAGGAGAGGCTCCCTGCTGCTGCTGCTGCCACACTGGTTGCACGCTGTCCCACTCCTGCTGTTGCCCCTCCCACTGCTGCTGCTGCTGTTGCCCCTCCCACTGCTGCTGCTGCTGCTCACTGCTGCTGCGAGGAGAGTCATAAACGATGTAGTGGTTCTCCTGCGAGTCATCTCTGCCATTCTCCAAGCTACTGGTGTAGTCAGTGTAGGTTCCTGTAAGGTACTGGCCTCTGAGGAACCTCATATTGAAAGGAAAGGAAGACCCCCGGGAAAAGGCACTGGGCATGGAGGCTCCTAGTTGAGGGGCGCTGGCAGCCCATGGAGGGGTGCCTTTTTCCTGGGTCTCAGACTCGTAGGCACCTTTCTCGTTCGTGGCCTCAACCTGGAGCAGCTCTCCTGGGAAGGACTCTGGGGGAGGAGGTAAAGCAGATGGGCTGCCATTACTGGTGGATGAACCACCTTGCCCTCCGGAGAAGGTGATAGGAGACATAACCCAGGAGCCATCTAGAAAGTAAAAAAATGAAAAAATGAATACAAGGTAGCCGTGAGTGTGAACCCATGGATAAAACCTTAGTCTTTCATAGAGCTCAAAACCAAAATGCTTTTTAATTTTACAATTCATTTAACATTGCTAACAGGAGTACGCTTGCATATTTGTATTATTCGTTCAAGGTTACCTTGAGATGCTCCATGTTTGGAATCTGGGACATATCCAGGAGGAGGAGCCATAGCAGACCCATCCTGGTATCCATGGCCAGACTGGGAACTGGTACCTCCATAGCCAGGGTTTACCTCTACCTCAGACTGGTAGACTCCTGGCGCTTTATAAGAGCCACCGCCAGTGGACCCAGCTTTATACATGGGGCCTAAACATAAGCAAAGATCAGCCACACATGTGAACACATTAAAGTGAATTTAAACAAAAAGCTACACTTTAATAATATACATACCATTTTTAAGAGGTCTACATTCGATATCCCAAAGCAGGACTGCTTGGATGATGACACTAAAACGGAACAAATGTTAAAAAAACAAAAACATTATTAATCATGAAACATTGCTAAATCCTCCTCGCTTACCATGTAATTAGAAATGCTGCCATGGTTCCAAATGGAATTTAGCACATTCTTCCTAAAGGGTTGAGGAGGGTTTTTAAATGTTGGCGGCCACCAGCTGACCAATCAAAGCATAATGAGTTGATGATGAACAGCTGTCACTCATTGATTGTGTAAGAAGTGGAAATGGGAACTCACCCCATATCGTCTCACGTTAAACCATTGAGGAAGCTTTACGTTTACAATCACATAAGCTAGAGTCAAAAGTCAAAGAAAAAAGTGACTAAGTGATACAAAAAGTAATAAATTAAATAATATAATTAAACATATCGGTTTTATCTTTATTTTACACTGAATTTGCACTGAATTCTAAATCACATTGCAGCTGGAATATCAACAGCATCTGAATCATCTTTATAGTTTGACTTTTGCTATATAGTTAACTGGTTTGATATAACCACCATTACTTTAATAATGAATAACAGAGATTAAAATGCATTATGCATTGTTATAAAGGCTGTGAAGCAATAGGAAAAGGTTTTTTTAGGTTAATTTGTAATTGTAAATAGTGTCGATTCGATGTCTCAACAGGCAATTTCTCATTGAAGTATCTCCTGACCATTTGAATGATTTGTAATAATAAATCTGGTACATCCTTAATATCCTTGTGTTATATATCGATGTAAAAGCACCCACATCCACTTAGGTCTCAGTTGAACCAATCCGACTTACTTTCTCATATCTTGCGCAGATATAACCATGATGGATCATTGCTCACATGAATGTAATACACACATGGTATGTAGGTTTATACAAAAAATTGAATTTCACAGGATAATTTGTGTATGTTTACTATGAATATATAAGTGTATAGCCTGAGATAAATTGTGCAAAGTAGCTGCGTTGTCGTAGGTGGTGGGTGATATTGACGGAGAGAACAACGTTGTTACATTGTTACCTTAGTGTAGAAGAGACAAAAGCCCTCTGGGAGTGCTTCTTCTCACACCGTTGGTGTAGCAATCTGGTGCTTCGCGCAGCGCTTTCAGCTGCAAATCTAGAGGGCAGTCCAGGACAGCGCTAGCCCTCACAAGCCAGTCTTTTTCTATCCCTCTCAGCGCTTCCACCTCCCAGCAGACCAGTGCATAGAATATCAAAGATGCCACCACAGTATAATTATTTTTTTTATTAAACACGGTCCTGCACACTGCCAAGGACTCCTCAGCAAATGAAGACAACTTTGGCTAATGGGTACCGGACATTCGTGTTATCCTACCCGTCCAGTTTTTGGTTAAGTTGATCACCCAGATATCTGTACACTCCTACACTATCTCAACACCCAATCTCTGGGTGTGGAGCGGTCTAGTCCGGGGCTTCTTCCTGCAGAAGTTCATCACCATCATCTCGGTCTTGCTGACTTTCACATGAAGTCGGTTGGGCTCCCCCAAGTCGACAGAGTCCTGGATGACCTCCCTGTGATCATGTATGTTCCCATCTGAGGGGAGTGGAGTCGTGTCAGGAGGGGACAGTTATTTAATGTGCGGGACGTCCTGGGAGGAGGGAGGTCAGCAGTGTGCAAACGCTGTGTATCATTCATTCATTGGTTGAAAGGGACTCAGATGTTGCACCTCTTTATTTTGTTTTGTTGTAAATGCAGCTGGAACTACACACAAACTGCACACACCCACACACACATGCGCAGTCGCACACACACACACACACACACACACACACACACACACACACACACACACACACACACACACACAAACAAATCCATAAATTATGCAATTGTTCTTAAATGCATCTTTGTGTATTTAGTGTGTGCCAGAGCTTTATTTAGCATGCACGATAAAGACATGTAGACGGTTCTAAAGAACGTGAAACAACAGTCAAATAGATTTGTTTGTGTTCTCTGTTAAAACTATTATTCTTTGTAGGTTTTTTAGGCGATGCTGAATCAAAGTACAAGTTCAAAGTTCTAACGTTTTTATTCGCCATTTGTGCATAAACCAGACAGTCCAAACACATACGAATTCTTGTGCAGGGCTTCCCAAGTCAAGTACAGTATTAATACAAAGAGAGAGAGAGAGAGAGAGAGAGAGAGAGAGAGAGAGAGAGAGAGAGAGAGAGAGAGAGAGAGAGAGAGAGAGAGAGAGAGAGAGAGAGAGAGAGAGAGAAAAATTGAGATAAGGACAAATTGCATGTTGTGAATTGCATTCAGAGAGCACCACAGTAGATAGTGATTAAAATATATATACATATCAAATTAAATTGAATTCAGCAGTGCAACCATACTGTATAACCACATGTAGCAGCGTTATTGCACGTAGGAAGTGGGGGTAGGGTGGTGAGGGATATTGCACATTGTATTTTTTTCAGTTGTTCTCTGTTAATGCCATCAGTCACACTGTGGCAGGGAAGAAGCTGTTGAAGAATCTTGTTGTGTGTGTGATGACACTGTCCGCTCTACTGTGTCTGAGGCTGTATTTGGATTGTTTGTTATTGAGTAAAGGTGAGCTGGGTGGAGGGAGTCTCTAATGATTCTCACTGCCCTTTTCCGACAGCTGATTGTAAATAAATTCCATTGAGGGAAGTGTGGTCCCAGTAATCTGGTAATGTGGCCCAATCTGGCAACACTGCCAGATTGGGCATCCATCAGGAAGAGCAGACCGCTGCAGTCGTTAGGACCCCTTGGAGTGACCTCCTCTCTGCCTGTGTGGTATTCCCGTACCAGACAGTGATACCTGAAGTGAGAATGCTCTCTACAAGTCCACTGTAGGCCAGGGTGAGAGGACGCTGGTTTAGTCCCGATTTCCTGAGCAGTCTGATGAAATACAGCCACTGCTGGGCTTTTTTCACTGTGGCAGCAGTGAAATGATGGACCAATTGGAGTGAACCATGTATTTGACCATTCATTTCATGCATTACTTTTTTTTCTGGCACATTGGATCTCCACACCAGTGTGGTCATTTTAAAAAGGTCAATAGTATTTGTTGTGTGAAGACAAAATTCTTCCTGATTTCTTACTTCACGAAATGATTATGATTTTAGGCTATTTAGGCTGCTGCTCTGCTACACTTCAAAAAGTGTAACCGACATCGGTATGTCGTAGTGAATCATGGACCCAATGGAAGACGTGAATACGTGCCTGAACGGGACATGTATTTTTCAGTTCCCCTTGTACGCGTTGACCTTTGATTGGCTTGAATGCTCAAAGAGACGAACCAATCAGTGCAACATGCGTGTGTCTGGTCCCGGAAAGCCACGCCACTATGAGCAGTGTTGCCAGATTGGGTCAAATTTCCCGCCCAATCTGTCTGCAGCGGGCTTCAGCCAGTGTTGGGAATTCTGGCCCAATCTGGCAACACTGCCAGATTGGGCATCCATCAGGAAGAGCAGACCGCTGCTTCAGACCCTGCCCGTCGCTGCAGTCTCCACCCCCGACACCCGACACACAGTAGGATAAATAGGCCGTCGTTCGGCAGCTCCTTTTTCCTCGTTAATGGTCAGGATCTGCGAGAGGAGAATGAAGTTCCTAGTTGCTGCCACGCTCATTGTGGGATCGGTGGTTTTCCTTCTCTTCCCGAGCGGTTCCGACGCCGATGAAAAGAAGAAGGGGCCTAAAGTCACCGCGAAGGTATGCGCCGCCTTGCTAAGCTAGTGGCGGTCGGTGCGGATCAACCAGAGCCAGCTAGCCAAGCCCCGCCGTCAGGGCTCCACGGCGGAGCTCCGCGTCTGAGGCTAGCTCCGTGTTGGCCTAAACACCAGTGTGTGTCTACGCCGTTGCTAGCTGTTGGCTAGCCGCCTGTCAAGCGCTAGGCGGTTGCTGCATGCACTGATTTTATGGCGTCCTGGTTGTTTAAAATTCAAAGTGAGGGTTTCTCACGTATATATCTGCGTTCCTGCTAGTCCAGATGTTTATTGATGGGGAAATTAAGCTCTTGGTTGCAGGTTGTGTCCCGGTCAGGCCCAGACTGCTCCCCGTTGCTGCGGCTCTGTTGGCCACGTATACATACTGCAAACCTGCAAGCATGTTCAGCATGTTGGCAGATGTCCTTTTTATTTAGGATCAGAACTAATATGTTAAACACATTTGTGTTTCCTTTTCAGGTGTACTTTGATATGAACATTGGAGATGAGGAAGTGGGAAGAATTGTGATTGGAGTGTTTGGGAAGACCGTTCCCAAAACTGTGGAGAACTTTGTCGCATTGGCCACAGGGGAGGTAAGGAGAGACCCGTCTGAGACCACTAGGAGGAGATTAGTCTTATGCAGGGGTTTCTCTCAAAATTATGACCTGTATTACGGACTCCTTGAACTGGGTTTCTGAATGTAAACTGCCTTGCATGCTTTTGTTCTAGTTATGGATGGAAAATCTGATGAAATTTAAAAAATCCCCTAATTGCATTGGAGTACTTGGTTATACTAGCATTTAGTATTTGACCGAAAATGTTGTATAACTGATAAATCCATTATTTAAAAATAAATAAACAAATTGCTGGAAGATAAAGCAAAGACGCCCAAGTCAAATGCATAGTTTTGAACAGTCTATTGGAATTTTATTGTGTATATACCCTTCTTTTTAAAGCACCCTGCTAAAACTGCGACAGTCAAGGCTTTGATGCCTAGCTCTTGTGGCCGTGTAAGCATGGGTACACCAAGGAAGGAGAGCGTAAGCACGGTGTCGAAAGTTAGGCTTGGGAGGACCTCTTTCTTAATGTCCAGTATCCCTTGGCTCAAGATGCTGTGCAACATTGCAAAATGTAGGCCTTGAAACAACTATTGTTTCTTATCTTGGGTGTTGTTTGGACACCAACTACTACTACTACTACTACTACTACTAATGGACTGTATAATGTAGCGTGCTGTGAACCTGCTGGCCTCATTCTGGGTTCATGCTTGATTTATAAATGTCAAGTTCAATGGCAGTCATCTTAATCCTTAATAAGTAAACTTACCATACAGTTTTAAGTAGGCCACATGATGTCATTATGTCACGTCACCTCCATAAATTAATCTCCCTTCAATTGTTTTACTATTTCCTCTCATCCCTACTCGAATAATGATCGATTGTATTCATAGCTTGAGTTAAACACATTGAACAACTCATTGTTCTTTACAGAAAGGATTCGGCTACAAAGGCAGCAAATTCCATCGTGTCATCAAGGACTTTATGATCCAGGGTGGAGACTTCACCAGGGGTGATGGCACTGGAGGTAAAGCCCAGCTTAGCGCTCCTCTTGATGCCCCTGCATGTGTATAATGTAATGTAGCCGTCTGCTCCACAATAGAAATTGTTGTGGCGTAAGGTCTTGAATGGCTATATGTATGAAGCCTAAACAAGTGATTTATTAATAGAAAGTAGACTAATTGATTGTGTAGAACATAAGCAGCAGTGTCATAAAATGCATATGTCGGGATGGATACAGCAAAACTATATTTGCACTAAAGTCATTGGCAAACCAATGTGGGTGGCGTACCAAATGTGCTTGCTAAATATTATTTGTTATATTATGGTGCTCACAGGAGCACATTAAACAAATCCTGGAGGATACACCTCGCCCTTCTATTCAAATAGTGTTAAACTGCAACAACAAATCAAGTAGTACCTGTTACGGGGTGGGGCGTGGTTATTAGTCTTGTGTTTCCGAGCCTAGTCCTAGGTGTAGAATCGTTTTTATTCTCAATACTGACAACGATTCCTTGACTCCCCGTGTTCTAGGCAAGAGCATCTACGGAGACCGCTTCCCCGATGAGAACTTCAAGCTGAAGCACTACGGCAAGGGCTGGCTGAGCATGGCCAACGCCGGCAAGGACACCAACGGCTCCCAGTTCTTCATCACCACCATCCAGACTCCCTGGCTGGACGGAAAGCACGTGGTCTTTGGAAAGATCCTGGAGGGCTTTGTGAGTGTCTTGTTATTACTGAACCATAACCCGATTTGTACAGGCTTAATCATTTGACAACCTGATGATTAACTAGTATTGGTGCTACAAATCTGCATTCAGACACTTTATACCTTAAAGGCACCCAGTGCAACTTTCGAGGCTTAAAAATAAACATTCAATTTCTAGTCTTTTTTACACGTAGTAAGTTTCAATAACTCCATACCATTACATACCGACATTTAAGCAGCAAAGATGAGACGTCGTTGTGTGGTGAGAACTGATACAAAATCGATAACAACAACAATGCCGCCATTTTCTTTCTTTTTTGTAACCTACAATAAATAAAGCAGGCTTCCAGTCAATGGAAAAATGGCTTCTCCCCACCGGCGATTGTTGTTGTTTACGATTTTCTATCAGTTCTCACCACACAACGACGTCTCATCTTTGCTCCTTGAATGTCGATATGTAATGGTATGGAGTTATTGAAACTTACTACGTGTAAAAAAGACTAGAAATTGAATGTTTATTTTTCATTGAATGTTTACATAAAGTTGCACTGGGTGCCTTTTAAGAAAATAGTACCTGGCGTTGTGTAGCATCTTATCCTAGATATCTTTGGTTAAATGGGTTAACCTTGCATTTGTTAGTGCTTGGCACTTGTTTCTATGAACATCCTTACTGTACCAACAGCGATATGTTTATTTCTGACAAATGTACTTTTTGCAAGTCTCTTTGGATAAAAGTTTGCACCAACCATATTGGCCCTTTGTTTCCGCCTCCGCTCGTGGTTGTTCTTGGTGGGAGCCTCCATTCATTATCCTTTTTCTTTCAGGATGTTGTGAAGAGGATTGAGGCCACCAAGACGGACAGCAGGGACAAGCCCCTCCTCGAGGTCTCCATCCGCGACTCTGGCAAGATCGATGTGGACAAGCCCTACGCGGTGGCCAAGGAGTAGAGCACTACTGAAGCATCACATTAAACGGCACTGTGTGCAGGGGAGGGAAGAGGAGATCGGGTGCTGGCCGCTTTGGAATTGACGCCAGACCCGTTGTGTGTCCTGATGAAGAGGGGGGCCGTGGTCATCATGAGGATGAAGAAGGAGGTGCCTTCTTTTTAAATGCGGCAGAACAAAAATCGCAGCCAAGATTTCAAAACCACAAGGTTTGGGTCCATTTTCAGTTTTCCCCAACAATCATTCCAAGTTGCAATTCCAAGCTGTTCTTGCGATTGGTTTTTTGTAATAAAATAAGGAAATCTTGAATAAAGGTTACTTAACTTGATTTGGTGCCGACTGAATCGTTATGATTTACTGTATTTATTCTGGAAGGGTATAGTTCCTTATATATTTTTCGGAGCAACAACGCTACCTCCCCATTTCTACTTGTAAGTGCACTAAAATAACCATATGACGTGAAATGTCCTCTAGGGGTCGCGCTTACACAGCATCAGGCTACTAGGAAACTGCAGTGAAGTGCGCACATTATCTAACATGAATAACCAAATTCCTATTCTGACTCCCTGACTCCCTCACGTATTTTCTTAGATGTCTGCTTGTGACATGTCTAATGTTTAATAAGCATTTACCATGTGGTGGGCCTATATATTTAGATAATCTTCCGGTGTAGGCTATAATTCCATTTCGCCATGTGGATCCGATTCATTACAAGGACGGACAGGCGGATGTGGTTCAGCATAATTAAATTCTGACATAATGGTCCTCACTAAACCTTGCAGAAACATAGATCACTTGTATGATGCCCATATATTTTCAAGTGCATAATATTGTGTAGCATAGGATAGAGTTCAGTCTACTCTCCCGTCTTGAGACATGAACATAAACTGAACTGAGCAGAATAATCTTTAAACTAATCAAAATGTCAAATTAATGTAGTGTTGTAGTGGATCTGAGTAACATTTTCTTAAAAGACAACTCAATCATAGGCCTATCAAACATTTTCTTTTCTATTCGTGGTGCCAGTAAGATCATGCTGGCATATATTAAAACACATTAGTTCATAATCTTTTCAGCAACCGATTCCTACAAGCTCCATGGCTGACCATCTGCACTTTAAGTACGTTTAGAGAGACTTTTAAAGAGAAATGGGAGTTCTAATCATTTATTTGAGTTATTAATGTTTATATTTAGCCAATGCATTAATCGCTCAAATGAAAAAATCTTTATCCTGTTCTTTCAATGTCTGTATTTATATAATATATAAGGCCATAGGCAGCAATCTATGAGGCCAGAGGGAGGGTGCTGGTCATTAGGATGGAATTGCTAAAAAAGAACGAGCTCCTCTGTTTGAGTGAACCGACGGTCATGGACAGAGTGCGCTGCTATATACAGTGTGTCTTAGCTATGTAGTCCATGTTATGACATATTTAAGGCTGAAGTTTAAAATTAATTGTCAGCAGTGGGATTTGAACTTATGCCTCAAGTCGGAGACCAGAAACCTCCAATTTAGCATTAATTCGAGTGGCGTACGGCCACACCGAACGCAACGCCATGATGTCACTACATGCGTCCGTCGGCGGATTGCCGAGGGCGTGTCTGACGGATAGGGGACCAGTCTTTGTAGACGCATACTGCAGCCAATCAAATCGCCTCCCTCTTCAAAGCCAATGTGTGGATATTAATACAAAAAAGCACACAAACAACAGGTGACTAAAAACAATCCTATTATTCCACATTTCTTTAAAAGTATATAGGCCTAACGGCCAGATTTTTCCTGCTTCTTCCTGCATGATAAAGCAAAATGGATCCAGTAAAACTCGTGGAGTGTATTTGCATAACCGCGATCTGATTGGCTGACAGATCCGGCACTGCCTGAAAAGTAAAAAAATTCTCAACTTCTGAACGCAAGAGACGGAGCCAACAATACATTTCAGGATCACCGCATGCAATGTCAATGAGATCCGTCAGAACTGGGCTCCCACTCCTCCAGTTGGAGACCAGAAACAACAGATTTGTAGATGGCAGTAAATCTTGCGTCTCTCGCCTTTTAGACCTCTAGGCCATCCTGACGACTGGGTAGTGGAGTGTCTAACTTGAGTTTAAAAACCTTAGAAATGTACAATGATTTATAAATGTATAATGATTTATAAAAGTGAAGTTTTTAAAAGTTTGTCAATAGAGTGATTTGAACCCACGCCTCCAGTTAGAGACTAGAAACCCCAGATTTGAGGAAGGTAGGCTATTAATCCTACAGTCTGGCACCTAAAGCAGCTCGGCCATTCTGACATCTATCTAAAGCAAGTAGAGAGTCTAAATAAACTTAAAATGAATCAAGAAATGAACCATATAATTATAGTATTATAGTTATTTGAACAATAATTTATGAAACTGAAGATTTAAAATAGTTGTCAGAAGCGGGATTTGAACCCACGACTCCAATTGGAGACCATAAACCTCAGGTTTGAGGAAGGTATTAATCCATGAGTCTGGCGCCTAAGACCGCTCGGACATTCTGACAACTCAAAAAAACAAGTAGCGATTCTAAATGAAACTAAAATAACGCAAGAAATGAACCTAGTAAATCTAGCAATTTGAACAATAATTTATGAAACTGAAGATTGACAAAAGTAGTCAGAAGTGGGATTTGAACCCACACCTCCAATTAGAGACCAGAAACCTCAGCTTTGAGGTAGGTATTAAGACTTGATTCTGGCGCCTTAGACCACTCGGCCATCCTGACAACTTGCAAAATTAAGTAGAGAGTCCAAATTAAGCTTCAATTACTCAAGAAATGTACCTTATAATTGTAGCAAGTTGAACAATGATTTTTTAAAACTGAATATTTAATATAGTTGTCAGAAGTGGGATTTGAACCCACGCCTCCAGTTGGAGACCAGAAACCTCAGAATTGAGGTAGGTAATAATCCTTGAGTCTGGCGCCTTAGACCGCTCGGCCATCCTGACATCTGTCTAATGCAAAGTAGAGAGTCTAAATAAACTTAAAATGACTCAAGAAATTAACCATATAATGATAGTTATTTGAACAATAATTTATGAAATTGAAGTTTTAAATAGGTTGTCAGAAGTGGGATTTGAACCCACTCCTCCAGTTGGAGACCATAAACCTCAGATTTGAGGAAGGTAGTAATCCTTGAGTCTGGCGCCTAAGGCCGCTCTGACATTCTGACAACACCAAAATACAAGTAGCGATTCTAAAAGAAACTAAAATAACGCAAGAAATGAACCTAGTAAATCTAGTCATTTGAACAATAATTTATGAAACTGAAGATTGACAGAAGTTGTCTGAAGTGGGATTTGACCCCACGCCTCCAATTAGAGACCAGCAACCTCTGCTTTGAGGCAGGTATTAAGCCTTGAGTCTGGCGCCTTAGACCACCCAGCCATCCTGACATTTTTATTATCCTAGTAGAGAGTCTAAACTAACCTAAATTGACTCAAGAAATTAACCATATAATTATAGTTATTTGAACAATAATTTATGAAACTGAAGTTTTAAAAAGGTTGTCAGAAGTGGGATTTGAACCCACATCTCGAGTTGGAGACCATAAACCTCAGGTTTGAGGAAGGTAGTAAACCTTGAGTGTGGCTCCAAAGACCGCTCGGCCATCCTGACAACAATTAAAAACTAGTAGAGAGTCCACATTAAGCTCTAATGACTCAAGAAATGTACCTTATAATTGTAGCAAGTTGAACAATGATTTTTAAAACTGACCATATAAAAATACTGTCAGAAATGGGATTTGAACCCACGCCTCCAATTGGAGCCCAGAAACCTCAGCTTTGAGGAAGGTGGTAATCCTTGAGTCTGGCGCCTAAGACCACTCGGCCATCCTGACAACGTGAAAAATCAAGTAGAGCGTCCAAATTAAGCTCCAATTACTCAAGAAATGTACCTTATAATTGTAGCAAGTTGAACAATGATTTTTTAAAACGGAATGTTTAAAATAGTTGTCAGAAGTAGGATTTGAACCAACTCCTCCAGTTGGAGACCAGAAACCTCAGATTTGAGGAAGGTAGTGATCCTTGAGTCTGGCGCCTTAGACCGCTCGGCCAACCTGACATATTTTTAATGCAAATAGAGAGTCTAAATTAACTTAAAATGACTCAAGGAATTAACCATATAATTATAGTTAATTGAACAATAATTTATGAAACTGAAGCATAAAAAACGTTGTCAGAAGCGGGAATTGAACCCACGCCTCTAGTTAGAGACTATAAACCTCAGGTTTGAGGAAGGTATTAATCCATGAGTCTGGCGCCATAGACCACTCTGCCATCCTGACAACAAACAAAAGGTAGTAGAGAGTCCACATTAAGCTCTAATGACTCAAGAAATGTACCTTATAATTGTAGCAAGTTGAACAATGATTTTTAAAACTGACCATATAAATATGATGTCTGAAGTGGGATTTGAACCCACGCCTCCAGTTGGAGACCAGAATCCTCAGATTTGAGGAAGGTAGTAATCCTTGAGTCTGGCGCCTTAGACCGCTCGGCCATCCTGACGATTTGTCTAATGCAAAGTAGAGAGTCTAAATTAATTTAAAATGACTCAAGAAATTAACCATATAATTATAGTTATTTGAACAATAATTTATGAAATTGAAGTTTTAAATAGGTTGTCAGAAATGGGATTTGAACCCACTCCTCCAGATGGAGACCATAAACCTCAGATTTGAGGAAGGTAGTAATCCTTGAGTCTGGCGCCTAAAACCGCTCTGACATTCTGACAACTCCAAAAAACAAGTAGCGATTCTAAATGAAACTCAAATAACGCAAGAAATGAACCTAGTAAATCTAGTCATTTGAACAATAATATATGAAACTGAAGATTGACAAAAGTTGTAAGACGTGGGATTCGAACCCACGCCTCCAATTAGAGACCAGAAACCTCAGGTTTGAGGAAGGTATTAATCCTTGAGTCTGGCGCTTTAGACCGCTCGGCCATCCTGACATTTGTTTAATGCAAGTAGAGAGTCTAAATTAACTTAAAATGACTCAAGAAATTAACCATATAATTATAGTTATTTGAACAATAATTTATGAAACTGAAGTATTAATGAGGTTGTCAAAAGCGGGATTTGAACCCACGCCTCTAGTTGGAGACTATAAACCTCAGGTTTGAGGAAGGTAGTAATCCTTGTGTCTGGCGCCTTAGACCGCTCGGCCATCCTGACAACAATATAAAGCTAGTAGAGAGTCCACATTAAGCTCTAATGACTCAAGAAATGTACCTTATAATTGTAGCAAGTTGAACAATGATTTTTAAAACTGACCATATAAAAATTTTGTCAGAAGTGGGATTTGAACCCACGCCTCCAATTGGAGACCAGAAACCTCAGCTTTGAGGAAGGTGGTAATCCTTAAGTCTGGCGCCTTAGACCGCTCGCCCATCCTGACAACTTTCAAAAACAAGTAGAGAGTCCAAATTAAGCTCCAATTACTCAAGAAATGTACCTTATAATTGTTGCAAGTTGAACAATGATTTTTTAGAACTGAATATTTAAAAAAGTTGTCAGAAGTGGGATTTGAACCCACGCCTCCAGATGGAGACCAGAAACCTCAGATTTGAGGAAGGTAGTAATCCTTGAGTCTGGCGCCTTAGACCACTCGGCCATCCTGACATCTGACTAATACAAAGTAGAGAGTATAAATTAACTTAAAATGACTCAAGAAATTAACCATATAATTATAGTTATTTGAACAATAATTTATGAAATGGAAGTTTTAAATAGGTTGTCAGAAGTGGGATTTGAACCCACTCCTCCAGTTGGAGACCATAAACCTCAGATTTGAGGAAGGTAGTAATCCTTGAGTCTGACTCCTTAGACTGCTCGGCCATCCTCACAACAATTAAAATCTAGTATAGAGTCCACATTAAGCTCTAATGACTCAAGAAATGTACCTTATAATTGTAGCAAGTTGAACAATGATTTTTTAAAACGGAATATTTAAAAAAGTTGTCAGAAGTGGGGTTTGAACCCACGCCTCCAGTTGGAGACCAGAAACCTCAGATTTGAGGAAGGTAGTGTTCCTTGAGTCTGGCGCCTTAGACCGCTCGGCCATCCTGACATATATTTAATACAAGTAGAGAGTCTAAATTAACTTAAAATGACTCAAGAAATTAACCATATAATTATAGTTATTTGAACAATAATTTATGAAACTGAAGCATTAATAAGGTTGACAGTAGCAGGATTTGAACCCATGCCACTAGTTGGAGACTATAAACCTCAGGTTTGAGGAAGGTATAATAATCCTTGTGTCTAGCGCCTTAGACCGCTCTTCCATCCTGACAACTATAAATATCTAGTAGAGAGTCCACATTAAGCTCTGATGACTCAAGAAATGTACCTTATAATTGTAGCAAGTTGAACAATGATTTTTAAAACTGACCATATAAATATGATGTCAGAAGTGGGATTTGAACCCACGCCTCCAGTTGGAGACCAGAAACCTCAGATTTGAGGAATGTAGTAATCCTTGAGTCAGGCGCCTTAGACCGCTCGGCCATCCTGACATCTGTCTAATGCAAAGTAGAGAGTCTAAATTAACTTAAAATGACTCAAGAAATTAACCATATAATTATAGTTATTTGAACAATAATTTATGAAATTGAAGTTTTAAATAGGTTGTCAGAAGTGGGATTTGAACCCACACCTCCAGTTGGAGACCATAAACCTCAGATTTGAGGAAGGTAGTAATCCTTGAGTCTGGCGCCAAAGACCGCTCTGACATTCTGACAACTCCAAAAAACAAGTAGCGATTCTAAATGAAACTCAAATAACGCAAGAAATGAACCTAGTAAATCTAGTCATTTGAACAATAATTCATGAAACTGAAGATTGACAAAAGTTGTAATTCGCTTTAGACCGCTCGGCCATCCTGCCATTTTTTTAATGCAAGTAGAGAGTCTAAATTAACTTAAAATGACTCAAGAAATTAACCATATAATTATAGTTATTTGAACAATAATTTATGAAACTGAAGTATTAATGAGGTTGTCAGAAGCGGGATTTGAACCCACGCCTCTAGTTGGAGACTATAAACCTCAGGTTTGAGGAGGGTAGTAATCCTTGTGTCTGGCGCCTTAGACCGCTCGGCCATCCTGACAACAATACAAAGCTAGTAGAGAGTCCACATTAAGCTCTAATGACTCAATAAATGTACCTTATAATTGTAGCAAATTGAACAATGATTTTTAAAACTGACCATATACAAATGTTGTCAGAAGTGGGATTTGAACCCACGCCTCCAATTGGAGACCAGAAACCTCAGCTTTGAGGAAGGTGGTAATCCTTGAGTCTGGCGCCTTAGACCGCTCGGCCATCCTGACAACTTTCAAAATCAAGTAGAGAGTCCAAATTAAGCTCCAATTACTCAAGAAATGTACCTTATAATTGTTGCAAGTTGAACAATGATT
Organism: Gadus macrocephalus; assembly: GCF_031168955.1. Lineage (NCBI taxonomy): Eukaryota > Metazoa > Chordata > Actinopteri > Gadiformes > Gadidae > Gadus > Gadus macrocephalus. The sequence goes on along the minus strand of NC_082390.1, from coordinate 7,172,345 downwards.
TTTTAAAACTGAATATTTAAAAACGTTGTCAGAAGTGGGATTTGAACACACGCCTCCAGTTGGAGACCTGAAACCTCAGATTTGAGGAACATAGTAATCCTTGAGTCTGGCGCCTTAGACCACTCGGCCATCCAGACATCTGACTACTGCAAAGTAGAGAGTCTAAATTAACTTAAAATGACTCAAGAAATTAACCATATAATTATAGTTATTTGAACAATAATTTATGAAACTGAAGCATTAATAAGCTTATCAGTAGCGGGATTTGAACCCACGCCTCTAGTTGGAGACTATAAACCTCAGGTTTGTGGAAGGTAGTAATCCTTGTGTCTGGCGCCTTAGACCGCTCGGCCATCCTGAGAACAATATAAAGCTAGTAGAGAGTCCACATTAAGCTCTAATGACTCAAGAAATGTACCTTATAATTGTAGCAAGTTGAACAAAGATTTTTTAAAACGGAATATTTAAAAAAGTTGTCAGAAGTGGGATTTGAACCCACACCTCCAGTTGGAGACCAGAAACCACAGATTTGAGGAAGGTGGTAATCCTTGTGTCTGACGCCTTAGACTGCTCGGCCATCCTCACAACAATAAATATCTAGTAGAGAGTCCACATTAAGCTCTAATGACTCAAGAAATGTACCTTATAATTGTAGCAAGTTGAACAATGATTTTTAAAACTGACCATATAAATATGATGTCAGAAGTGGGATTTGAACCCACGCCTCCAGTTGGAGACCAGAAACCTCAGATTTGAGGAAGGTAGTAATCCTTGAGTCTGGCGCCTTAGACCGCTCGGCCATCCTGACATCTGTTTAATGCAAAGTAGAGAGTCTAAATTAACTTAAAATGACTCAAGAAATTAACCATATAATTATAGTTATTTGAACAATAATTTATGAAACTGAAGTATTAATGAGGTTGTCAGAAGCGGGATTTGAACCCACGCCTCTAGTTGGAGACTATAAACCTCAGGTTTGAGGATGGTAGTAATCCTTGTGTCTGGCGCCTTAGACCGCTCGACCATCCTGACAACAATATAAAGCTAGTAGAGAGTCCACATTAAGCTCTAATGACTCAAGAAATATACCTTATAATTGTAGCAAGTTGAACAATGATTTTTAAAACTGACCATATAAATATGTTGTCAGAAGTGGGATTTGAACCCACGCCTCCAATTGGAGACCAGAAACCTCAGCTTTGAGGAAGGTGTTATTCCTTGAGTCTGGCGCCTTAGACCGCTCGGCCATCCTGACAACTTTCACAATCAAGTAGAGAGTCCAAATTAAGCTCCAATTACTCAAGAAATGTACCTTATAATTGTTGCAAGTTGAACAATGATTTTTAAAACTGACCATATAAATATGAAGGTAGTAATCCTTGAGTCTGGCGCCTTAGACCGCTCGGCCATCCTGACATCTGTCTAATGCAAAGTAGAGAGTCTAAATTAACTTAAAATGACTCAAGAAATTAACCATATAATTATAGTTATTTGAGCAATAATTTATGAAATTGAAGTTTTAAATAGGTTGTCAGAAGTGGGATTTGAACCCACACCTCCAGTTGGAGACCATAAACCTCAGATTTGAGGAAGGTAGTAATCCTTGAGCCTGGCGCCAAAGACCGCTCTGACATTCTGACAACTCTAAAAAACAAGTAGCGATTCTAAATGAAACTCAAATAACGCAAGAAATGAACCTAGTAAATCTAGTCATTTGAACAATAATTTATGAAACTGAAGATTGACAAAAGTTGTAAGAAGAGGGATTCGAACCCACGCCTCCAATTAGAGACCAGAAACCTCAGGTTTGAGGAAGATATTAATCATTGAGTCTGGCGCTTTAGACCGCTCGGCCATCCTGACATTATTTAAATGCAAGTAGAGAGTCTAAATTAACTTAAAATGACTCAAGAAATTAACCATATAATTATAGTTATTTGAACAATAATTTATGAAACTGATGTATTAATGAGGTTGTCAGAAGCGGGATTTGAACCCACGCCTCTAGTTGGAGACTAAGAACCTCAGGTTTGTGGAAGGTAGTAATCCTTCTGTCTGGCGCCTTAGACCGCTCTTCCATCCTGACAACAATAAATATCTAGTAGAGAGTCCACATTAAGCTCTAATGACTCAAGAAATGTACCTTATAATTGTAGCAAGTTGAACAATGATTTTTAAAACTGACCATATAAAAATATTGTCAGAACTGGGATTTGAACCCACGCCTCCAATTGGAGACCAGAAACCTCAGCTTTGAGGATGGTGTTAATCCTTGAGTCTGGCACCTTAGACCGCTCGGCCATCCTGACAACTTACACAATCAAGTAGAGAGTCCAAATTAAGCTCCAATTACTCAAGAAATGTACCTTATAATTGTTGCAAGTTGAACAATGATTTTTAAAACTGACCATATAAATATGATGTCAGATGTGGGATTTGAACCCACGCCTCCAGTTGGAGACCAGAAACCTCAGATTTGAGGAAGGTAAAAATCCTTGAGTCTGGCGCCTTAGACCGCTCGGCCATCCTGACATCTGTCTGATGCAAAGTAGAGAGTCTAAATTAACTTAAAATGACTTAAGAAATTAACCATATAATTATAGTTATTTGAACAATAATTTATGAAATTGAAGTTTTAAATAGGTTGTCAGAAGTGGGATTTGAACCCACACCTCCAGTTGGAGACCATAAACCTCAGATTTGAGGAAGGTAGTAATCCTTGAGTCTGGCGCCAAAGACCGCTCTGACATTCTGACAACTCCACAAAACAAGTAGCGATTCTAAATTAAACTCAAATAACGCAAGAAATGAACCTAGTAAATCTAGTCATTTGAACAATAATTTATGAAACTGAAGATTGACCAAAGTTGTAAGACGGGGCATTCGAACCCACGCCTCCAATTAGAGACCAGAAACCTCAGGTTTGAGGAAGGTATTAATCCTTGAGTCTGGCACTTTAGACCGCTCGGCCATCCTGACATATTTGTTTTGCAAGTAGAGAGTCTAAATTAACTTAAAATGACTCAAGAAATTAACCATATAATTATAGTTATTTGAACAATATTTTATGAAACTGAAGTATTAATGAGGTTGTCAGAAGCGGGATTTGAACCCACGCCTCTAGTTGGAGACAATGAAGCTCAGGTTTGTGGAAGGTAGTAATCCTTGTGTCTGGCGCCTTAGACCGCTCGGCCATCCTGACATATATTTAATACAAGTAGAGAGTCTAAATTAACTTAAAATGACTCAAGAAATTAACCATATAATTATAGTTATTTGAACAATAATTTATGAAACTGAAGCATTAAAAAGGTTGTCAGTAGCGGGATTTGAACCCCCGCCTCTAGTTGGAGACTATAAACCTCAGGTTTGAGGAAGGTATAATAAACCTTGTGTCTAGCGCCTTAGACCGCTCTTCCATCCTGACAACAATAAATATCTAGTAGAGAGTCCACATTAAGCTCTAATGACTCAAGAAATGTACCTTATAATTGTGGCAAGTTGAACAATGATTTTTAAAACTGACCATATAAATATGATGTCAGAAGTGGGATTTGAACCCACGCCTCCAGTTGGAGTCCAGAAACCTCAGATTTGAGGAAGGTAGTAATCCTTGAGTCTGGCGCCTTAGACCGCTCGGCCATCCTGACATCTGTTTAATGCAAAGTAGAGAGTCTAAATTAACTTAAAATGACTCAAGAAATTAACCATATAATTATAGTTATTTGAACAATAATTTATGAAATTGAAGTTTTAAATAGGTTGTCAGAAGTGGGATTTGAACCCACTCCTCCAGTTGGAGACCATAAACCTCAGATTTGAGGAAGGTAGTAATCCTTGAGTCTGGCGCCAAAGACCGCTCTGACATTCTGACAACTCCAAAAAACAAGTAGCGATTCTAAATGAAACTAAAATAGCGCAAGAAATGAACCTAGTAAATCTAGTCATTTGAACAATAATTTATGATACTGAAGATTGACAAAAGTTGTAAGAAGTGGGATTCGAACCCACGCCTCCAATTAGAGACCAGAAACCTCAGGTTTGAGGAAGGTATTAATCCTTGAGTCTGGCGCTTTAGACCGCTCGGCCATCCTGACACCAATATAAAGCTTGTAGAGAGTCCACATTAAGCTCTAATGACTCAAGAAATGTACATTATAATTGTAGCAAGTTGAACAATGATTTTTAAAACTGACCATATAAAAATGTTGTCAGAAGTGGGATTTGAACCCACGCCTCCAATTGGAGACCAGAAACCTCAGCTTTGAGGAAGGTGGTAATCCTTGAGTCTGGCGCCTTAGACCGCTCGGCCATCCTGACAACTTGTAAAATCAAGTAGAGAGCCCAAATTAAGCTCTAATTACTCAAGAAATGTACCTTATAATTGTTGCAAGTTGAACAATGTTTTTTTAAAACTGAATATTTAAAAAAATTGTCCGAAGTGGGATTTGAACCCACGCCTCCAGTTGGAGACCAGAAACCTCAGATTTGAGGAAGGCAGTAATCCTTGAGTCTGGCGCCTTAGACCACTCGGCCATCCTGACAACTGCCTAATGCAAAGTAGAGAGTCTAAATTAACTTAAAATGACTCAAGAAATTAACCATATAATTATAGTTATTTGAACAATAATTTATGAAATTGAAGTTTTAAATAGGTTGTCAGAAGTGGGATTTGAACCCACACCTCCAGTTGGAGACTATAAACCTCAGATTTGAGGAAGGTAGTAATCCTTGAGTCTGGCGCCAAAGACCGCTCTGACATTCTGACAACTCCAAAAAACAAGTAGCGATTCTAAATGAAACTCAAATATCGCAAGAAATGAACCTAGTAAATCTAGTAATTTGAACAATAATTTATGAAACTGAAGATTGACAAAAGTTGTATTAAGGGGGATTCGAACCCACGCCTCCAATTAGAGACCAGAAACCTCAGATTTGAGGAAGGTATTAATCCTTGAGTCTGGCGCTTTAGACAGCTCGGCCATCCTGACATATTTTTAATGCAAGTAGAGAGTCTAAATTAACTTAAAATGACTCAAGAAATTAACCATATAATTATAGTTATTTGAACAATAATTTATGAAACTGAAGTATTAATGAGGTTGTCAGAAGCGGGATTTGAACCCACGCCTCTAGTTGGAGACTATAAACCTCAGGTTTGAGGAAGGTAGTAATCCTTGTGTCTGGCGCCTTAGACCGCTCGGCCATCCTGACAACAATACAAAGCTAGTAGAGAGTCCACATTAAGCTCTAATGACTCAATAAATGTACCTTATAATTGTAGCAAATTGAACAATGATTTTTAAAACTGACCATATACAAATGTTGTCAGAAGTGGGATTTGAACCCACGCCTCCAAATGGAGACCAGAAACCTCAGCTTTGAGGAAGGTGGTAATCCTTGAGTCTGGCGCCAAAGACCGCTCTGACATTCTGACAACTCCAAAAAACTAGTAGCGATTCTAAATGAAACTCAAATAACGCAAGAAATGAACCTAGTAAATCTAGTCATTTGAACAATAATTTATGAAACTGAAGATTGACAAAAGTTGTAAGAAGAGTGATTCGAACCCACGCCTCCAATTAGAGACCAGAAACCTCAGGTTTGAGGAAGGTATTAATCCTTGAGTCTGGCGCTTTAGACCGCTCGGCCATCCTGACATATTTGTAATGCAAGTAGAGAGTCTAAATTAACTTAAAATGACTCAAGAAATTAACCATATAATTATAGTTATTTGAACAATAATTTATGAAAATGAAGTATTAATGAGGTTGTCAGAAGCGGGATTTGAACCCACACCTCTAGTTGGAGACTATGAACCTCAGGTTTATGGAATGTAGTAATCCTTGTGTCTGGCGCCTTAGACCGCTCGGCCATCCTGACAACAATATAAAGCTAGTAGAGAGTCCACATTAAGCTCTAATGACTCAAGAAATGTACCTTATAATTGTAGCAAGTTGAACAATGATTTTTAAAACTGACCATATAAACATGTTGTCAGAAGTGGGATTTGAACCCACGCCTCCAATTGGAGACCAGAATCCTCAGCTTTGAGGAAGGTAGAAATCCTTGAGTCTGGCGCCTTAGACCGCTCGGCCATCCTGACATCTGTCTGATGCAAAGTAGAGAGTCTAAATTAACTTAAAATGACTTAAGAAATTAACCATATAATTATAGTTATTTGAACAATAATTTATGAAATTGAAGTTTTAAATAGGTTGTCAGAAGTGGGATTTGAACCCACACCTCCAGTTGGAGACCATAAACCTCAGATTTGAGGAAGGTAGTAATCCTTGAGTCTGGCGCCAAAGACCGCTCTGACATTCTGACAACTCCACAAAACAAGTAGCGATTCTAAATTAAACTCAAATAACGCAAGAAATGAACCTAGTAAATCTAGTCATTTGAACAATAATTTATGAAACTGAAGATTGACCAAAGTTGTAAGACGGGGGATTCGAACCCACGCCTCCAATGAGAGACCAGAAACCTCAGGTTTGAGGAAGGTATTAATCCTTGAGTCTGGCACTTTAGACCGCTCGGCCATCCTGACATATTTGTTTTGCAAGTAGAGAGTCTAAATTAACTTAAAATGACTCAAGAAATTAACAATATAATTATAGTTATTTGAACAATATTTTATGAAACTGAAGTATTAATGAGGTTGTCAGAAGCGGGATTTGAACCCACGCCTCTAGTTGGAGACAATGAACCTCAGGTTTGTGGAAGGTAGTAATCCTTGTGTCTGGCGCCTTAGACCGCTCGGCCATCCTGACAACAATATAACGATAGTAGAGAGTCCACATTAAGCTCTAATGACTCAAGAAATGTACCTTATAATTGTAGCAAATTGAACAATGAATTTTAAAACTGACCATATAAACATGTTGTCAGAAGTGGGATTTGAACCCACGCCTCCAATTGGAGACCAGAAACCTCAGCTTTGAGGAAGGTGGTAATCCTTGAGTCTGACGCCTTAGACTGCTCGGCCATCCTCACAACAATTAAAATCTAGTATAGAGTCCACATTAAGCTCTAATGACTCAAGAAATGTACCTTATAATTGTAGCAAGTTGAACAATGATTTTTTAAAACAGAATATTTAAAAAAGTTATCAGAAGTGGGATTTGAACCCACGCCTCCAGTTGGTGACCAGAAACCTCAGATTTGAGGAAGGTAGTGTTCCTTGAGTCTGGCGCCTTAGACCGCTCGGCCATCCTGACATTTATTTAATACAAGTAGAGAGTCTAAATTAACTTAAAATGACTCAAGAAATTAACCATATAATTATAGTTATTTGAACAATAATTTATGAAACTGAAGCATTAAAAAGGTTGTCAGTAGCGGGATTTGAACCCCCGCCTCTAGTTGGAGACTATAAACCTCAGGTTTGAGGAAGGTATAATAAACCTTGTGTCTGGCGCCTTAGACCGCTCTTCCATCCTGACAACAATAAATATCTAGTAGAGAGTCCACATTAAGCTCTAATGACTCAAGAAATGTACCTTATAATTGTAGCAAGTTGAACAATGATTTTTAAAACTGACCATATAAATATGATGTCAGAAGTGGGATTTGAACCCACGCCTCCAGTTGGAGACCAGAAACCTCAGATTTGAGGAAGGTAGTAATCCTTGAGTCTGGCGCCTTAGACCGCTCAGCCATCCTGACATCTGTTTAATGCAAAGTAGAGAGTCTAAATTAACTTAAAATGACTCAAGAAATTAACCATATAATTATAGTTATTTGAACAATAATTTATGAAACTGAAGTATTAATGACGTTGTCAGAAGCGGGATTTGAACCCACGCCTCTAGTTGGAGACTATAAACCTCAGGTTTGAGGAAGGTAGTAATCCTTGGGTCTGGCGCCTTAGACCGCTCGACCATCCTGACAACAATATAAAGCTAGTAGAGAGTCCACATTAAGCTCTAATGACTCAAGAAATATACCTTATAATTGTAGCAAGTTGAACAATGATTTTTAAAACTGACCATATAAATATGTTGTCAGAAGTGGGATTTGAACCCACGCCTCCAATTGGAGACCAGAAACCTCAGCTTTGAGGAAGGTGTTATTCCTTGAGTCTGGCGCCTTAGACCGCTCGGCCATCCTGACAACTTTCACAATCAAGTAGAGAGTCCAAATTAAGCTCCAATTACTCAAGAAATGTACCTTATAATTGTTGCAAGTTGAACAATGATTTTTAAAACTGACCATATAAATATGAAGGTAGTAATCCTTGAGTCTGGCGCCTTAGACCGCTCGGCCATCCTGACATCTGTCTAATGCAAAGTAGAGAGTCTAAATTAACTTAAAATGACTCAAGAAATTAACCATATAATTATAGTTATTTGAGCAATAATTTATGAAATTGAAGTTTTAAATAGGTTGTCAGAAGTGGGATTTGAACCCACACCTCCAGTTGGAGACCATAAACCTCAGATTTGAGGAAGGTAGTAATCCTTGAGCCTGGCGCCAAAGACCGCTCTGACATTCTGACAACTCTAAAAAACAAGTAGCGATTCTAAATGAAACTCAAATAACGCAAGAAATGAACCTAGTAAATCTAGTCATTTGAACAATAATTTATGAAACTGAAGATTGACAAAAGTTGTAAGATGAGGGATTCGAACCCACGCCTCCAATTAGAGACCAGAAACCTCAGGTTTGAGGAAGGTATTAATCCTTGAGTCTGGCGCTTTAGACCGCTCGGCCATCCTGACATTATTTAAATGCAAGTAGAGAGTCTAAATTAACTTAAAATGACTCAAGAAATTAACCATATAATTATAGTTATTTGAACAATAATTTATGAAACTGATGTATTAATGAGGTTGTCAGAAGCGGGATTTGAACCCACGCCTCTAGTTGGAGACTAAGAACCTCAGGTTTGTGGAAGGTAGTACTCCTTGTGTCTGGCGCCTTAGACCGCTCTTCCATCCTGACAACAATAAATATCTAGTAGAGAGTCCACATTAAGCTCTAATGACTCAAGAAATGTACCTTATAATTGTGGCAAGTTGAACAATGATTTTTAAAACTGACGATATAAACATGTAGTCAGAAGTGGGATTTGAACCCACGCCTCCAATTGGAGACCAGAAACCTCAGCTTTGAGGAAGGCGGTAATCCTTGAGTCTGGCGCCTTAGACCGCTCGGCCATCCTGACAACTTTCAAAATCAAGTAGAGAGTCCAAATTAAGCTCCAATTACTCAAGAAATGTACCTTATAATTGTTGCAAGTTGAACAATGATTTTTTAAAACTGAATATTTAAAAAAGTTGTCAGAAGTGAGATTTGAACCCACGCCTCCAGTTGGAGACCAGAAACCTCAGATTTGAGGAAGGTAGTAATCCTTGAGTCTGGCGCCTTAGACCACTCGGCCATCCTGACATCTGACTAATGCAAAGTAGAGAGTCTAAATTAACTTAAAATGACTCAAGAAATTAACCATATAATTATAGTCTGTTGAACAATAATTTATGAAACTGAAGTATTAATGAGGTTGTCAGAAGCGGGATTTGAACCCACTCCTCCAGTTGGAGACCATAAACCTCAGATTTGAGGAAGGTAGTAATCCTTGAGTCTGACGCCTTAGACTGCTCGGCCATCCTCACCACAATTAAAATCTAGTATAGAGTCCACATTAAGCTCTAATGACTCAAGAAATGTACCTTATAATTGTAGCAAGTTGAACAATGATTTTTTAAAACGGAATATTTAAAAAAGTTGTCAGAAGTGGGATTTGAACCCACGCCTCCAGTTGGAGACCAGAAACCTCAGATTTGAGGAAGGTAGTGTTCCTTGAGTCTGCCGCCTTAGACCGCTCGGCCATCCTGACAAATATTTGATACAAGTAGAGAGTCTAAATTAACTTAAAATGACTCAAGAAATTAACCATATAATTATAGTTAGTTGAACAATAATTTATGAAACTGAAGCATTAAAAAGGTTGTCAGTAGCGGGATTTGAACCCACGCCTCTAGTTGGAGACTATAAACCTCAGGTTTGAGGAAGGTATAATAATCCTTGTGTCTGGCGCCTTAGTCCGCTCTTCCATCCTGACAACAATAAATATCTAGTAGAGAGTCCACATTAAGCACTAATGACTCAAGAAATGTACCTTATAATTGTGGCAAGTTGAACAATGATTTTTAAAACTGACGATATAAACATGTAGTCAGAAGTGGGATTTGAACCCACGCCTCCAATTGGAGACCAGAAACCTCAGCTTTGAGGAAGGCGGTAATCCTTGAGTCTGGCGCCTTAGACCGCTCGGCCATCCTGACAACTTTCAAAATCAAGTAGAGAGTCCAAATTAAGCTCCAATTACTCAAGAAATGTACCTTATAATTGTTGCAAGTTGAACAATGATTTTTTAAAACTGAATATTTAAAAAAGTTGTCAGAAGTGGGATTTGAACCCACGCCTCCAGTTGGAGACCAGAAACCTCAGATTTGAGGAAGGTAGTAATCCTTGAGTCTGGCGCCTTAGACCACTCGGCCATCCTGACATCTGACTAATGCAAAGTAGAGAGTCTAAATTAACTTAAAATGACTCAAGAAATTAACCATATAATTATAGTTTGTTGAACAATAATTTATGAAACTGAAGTATTAATGAGGTTGTCAGAAGCGGGATTTGAACCCACTCCTCCAGTTGGAGACCATAAACCTCAGATTTGAGGAAGGTAGTAATCCTTGAGTCTGACGCCTTAGACTGCTCGGCCATCCTCACCACAATTAAAATCTAGTATAGAGTCCACATTAAGCTCTAATGACTCAAGAAATGTACCTTATAATTGTAGCAAGTTGAACAATGATTTTTTAAAACGGAATATTTAAAAAAGTTGTCAGAAGTGGGATTTGAACCCACGCCTCCAGTTGGAGACCAGAAACCTCAGATTTGAGGAAGGTAGTGTTCCTTGAGTCTGCCGCCTTAGACCGCTCGGCCATCCTGACAAATATTTGATACAAGTAGAGAGTCTAAATTAACTTAAAATGACTCAAGAAATTAACCATATAATTATAGTTAGTTGAACAATAATTTATGAAACTGAAGCATTAAATAGGTTGTCAGTAGCGGGATTTGAACCCACGCCTCTAGTTGGAGACTATAAACCTCAGGTTTGAGGAAGGTATAATAATCCTTGTGTCTGGCGCCTTAGTCCGCTCTTCCATCCTGACAACAATAAATATCTAGTAGAGAGTCCACATTAAGCACTAATGACTCAAGAAATGTACCTTATAATTGTGGCAAGTTGAACAATGATTTTTAAAACTGACCATATAAATATGATGTCAGAAGTGGGATTTGAACCCACGCCTCCAGTTGGAGACCAGAAACCTCAGATTTGAGGAAGGTAGTAATCCTTGAGTCTGGCGCCATAGACCGCTCGGCCATCCTGACATCTGTTTAATGCAAAGTAGAGAGTCTAAATTAACTTAAAATGACTCAAGAAATTAACCATATAATTATAGTTATTTGAACAATAATTTATGAAATTGAAGTTTTAAATAGGTTGTCAAAAGTGGGATTTGAACCCACTCCTCCAGTTGGAGACCATAAACCTCAGATTTGAGGAAGGTAGTAATCCTTGAGTCTGGCGCCAAAGACCGCTCTGACATTCTGACAACTCCAAAAAACAAGTAGCGATTCTAAATGAAACTAAAATAACGCAAGAAATGAACCTAGTAAATCTAGTCATTTGAACAATAATTTATGAAACTGAAGATTGACAAAAGTTGTAAGAAGTGGGATTCGAACCCACGCCTCCAATTAGAGACCAGAAAACTCAGGTTTGAGGAAGGTAGTAATCCTTGAGTCTGGCGCTTCAGACCGCTCTGCCATCCTGACAACACAATAACGCTAGTAGAGAGTCCACATTAAGCTCTAATGACTCAAGAAATGTACATTATAATTGTAGCAAGTTGAACAATGATTTTTAAAACTGACCATATAAATATGATGTCAGAAGTGGGATTTGAACCCACGCCTCCAGTTGGAGACCAGAAACCTCAGATTTGAGGAAGGTAGTAATCCTTGAGTCTGGCGCCTTAGACCGCTCAGCCATCCTGACATCTGTTTAATGCAAAGTAGAGAGTCTAAATTAACTTAAAATGACTCAAGAAATTAACCATATAATTATAGTTATTTGAACAATAATTTATGAAACTGAAGTATTAATGACGTTGTCAGAAGCGGGATTTGAACCCACGCCTCTAGTTGGAGACTATAAACCTCAGGTTTGAGGAAGGTAGTAATCCTTGGGTCTGGCGCCTTAGACCGCTCGACCATCCTGACAACAATATAAAGCTAGTAGAGAGTCCACATTAAGCTCTAATGACTCAAGAAATATACCTTATAATTGTAGCAAGTTGAACAATGATTTTTAAAACTGACCATATAAATATGTTGTCAGAAGTGGGATTTGAACCCACGCCTCCAATTGGAGACCAGAAACCTCAGCTTTGAGGAAGGTGTTATTCCTTGAGTCTGGCGCCTTAGACCGCTCGGCCATCCTGACAACTTTCACAATCAAGTAGAGAGTCCAAATTAAGCTCCAATTACTCAAGAAATGTACCTTATAATTGTTGCAAGTTGAACAATGATTTTTAAAACTGACCATATAAATATGAAGGTAGTAATCCTTGAGTCTGGCGCCTTAGACCGCTCGGCCATCCTGACATCTGTCTAATGCAAAGTAGAGAGTCTAAATTAACTTAAAATGACTCAAGAAATTAACCATATAATTATAGTTATTTGAGCAATAATTTATGAAATTGAAGTTTTAAATAGGTTGTCAGAAGTGGGATTTGAACCCACACCTCCAGTTGGAGACCATAAACCTCAGATTTGAGGAAGGTAGTAATCCTTGAGCCTGGCGCCAAAGACCGCTCTGACATTCTGACAACTCTAAAAAACAAGTAGCGATTCTAAATGAAACTCAAATAACGCAAGAAATGAACCTAGTAAATCTAGTCATTTGAACAATAATTTATGAAACTGAAGATTGACAAAAGTTGTAAGAAGAGGGATTCGAACCCACGCCTCCAATTAGAGACCAGAAACCTCAGGTTTGAGGAAGGTATTAATCCTTGAGTCTGGCGCTTTAGACCGCTCGGCCATCCTGACATTATTTAAATGGAAGTAGAGAGTCTAAATTAACTTAAAATGACTCAAGAAATTAACCATATAATTATAGTTATTTGAACAATAATTTATGAAACTGATGTATTAATGAGGTTGTCAGAAGCGGGATTTGAACCCACGCCTCTAGTTGGAGACTAAGAACCTCAGGTTTGTGGAAGGTAGTACTCCTTGTGTCTGGCGCCTTAGACCGCTCTTCCATCCTGACAACAATAAATATCTAGTAGAGAGTCCACATTAAGCTCTAATGACTCAAGAAATGTACCTTATAATTGTGGCAAGTTGAACAATGATTTTTAAAACTGACGATATAAACATGTAGTCAGAAGTGGGATTTGAACCCACGCCTCCAATTGGAGACCAGAAACCTCAGCTTTGAGGAAGGCGGTAATCCTTGAGTCTGGCGCCTTAGACCGCTCGGCCAACCTGACAACTTTCAAAATCAAGTAGAGAGTCCAAATTAAGCTCCAATTACTCAAGAAATGTACCTTATAATTGTTGCAAGTTGAACAATGATTTTTTAAAACTGAATATTTAAAAAAGTTGTCAGAAGTGGGATTTGAACCCACGCCTCCAGTTGGAGACCAGAAACCTCAGATTTGAGGAAGGTAGTAATCCTTGAGTCTGGCGCCTTAGACCACTCGGCCATCCTGACATCTGACTAATGCAAAGTAGAGAGTCTAAATTAACTTAAAATGACTCAAGAAATTAACCATATAATTATAGTCTGTTGAACAATAATTTATGAAACTGAAGTATTAATGAGGTTGTCAGAAGCGGGATTTGAACCCACTCCTCCAGTTGGAGACCATAAACCTCAGATTTGAGGAAGGTAGTAATCCTTGAGTCTGACGCCTTAGACTGCTCGGCCATCCTCACCACAATTAAAATCTAGTATAGAGTCCACATTAAGCTCTAATGACTCAAGAAATGTACCTTATAATTGTAGCAAGTTGAACAATGATTTTTTAAAACGGAATATTTAAAAAAGTTGTCAGAAGTGGGATTTGAACCCACGCCTCCAGTTGGAGACCAGAAACCTCAGATTTGAGGAAGGTAGTGTTCCTTGAGTCTGCCGCCTTAGACCGCTCGGCCATCCTGACAAATTTTTGATACAAGTAGAGAGTCTAAATTAACTTAAAATGACTCAAGAAATTAACCATATAATTATAGTTAGTTGAACAATAATTTATGAAACTGAAGCATTAAAAAGGTTGTCAGTAGCGGGATTTGAACCCACGCCTCTAGTTGGAGACTATAAACCTCAGGTTTGAGGAAGGTATAATAATCCTTGTGTCTGGCGCCTTAGTCCGCTCTTCCATCCTGACAACAATAAATATCTAGTAGAGAGTCCACATTAAGCACTAATGACTCAAGAAATGTACCTTATAATTGTGGCAAGTTGAACAATGATTTTTAAAACTGACGATATAAACATGTAGTCAGAAGTGGGATTTGAACCCACGCCTCCAATTGGAGACCAGAAACCTCAGCTTTGAGGAAGGCGGTAATCCTTGAGTCTGGCGCCTTAGACCGCTCGGCCATCCTGACAACTTTCAAAATCAAGTAGAGAGTCCAAATTAAGCTCCAATTACTCAAGAAATGTACCTTATAATTGTTGCAAGTTGAACAATGATTTTTTAAAACTGAATATTTAAAAAAGTTGTCAGAAGTGGGATTTGAACCCACGCCTCCAGTTGGAGACCAGAAACCTCAGATTTGAGGAAGGTAGTAATCCTTGAGTCTGGCGCCTTAGACCACTCGGCCATCCTGACATCTGACTAATGCAAAGTAGAGAGTCTAAATTAACTTAAAATGACTCAAGAAATTAACCATATAATTATAGTTTGTTGAACAATAATTTATGAAACTGAAGTATTAATGAGGTTGTCAGAAGCGGGATTTGAACCCACTCCTCCAGTTGGAGACCATAAACCTCAGATTTGAGGAAGGTAGTAATCCTTGAGTCTGACGCCTTAGACTGCTCGGCCATCCTCACCACAATTAAAATCTAGTATAGAGTCCACATTAAGCTCTAATGACTCAAGAAATGTACCTTATAATTGTAGCAAGTTGAACAATGATTTTTTAAAACGGAATATTTAAAAAAGTTGTCAGAAGTGGGATTTGAACCCACGCCTCCAGTTGGAGACCAGAAACCTCAGATTTGAGGAAGGTAGTGTTCCTTGAGTCTGCCGCCTTAGACCGCTCGGCCATCCTGACAAATATTTGATACAAGTAGAGAGTCTAAATTAACTTAAAATGACTCAAGAAATTAACCATATAATTATAGTTAGTTGAACAATAATTTATGAAACTGAAGCATTAAATAGGTTGTCAGTAGCGGGATTTGAACCCACGCCTCTACTTGGAGACTATAAACCTCAGGTTTGAGGAAGGTATAATAATCCTTGTGTCTGGCGCCTTAGTCCGCTCTTCCATCCTGACAACAATAAATATCTAGTAGAGAGTCCACATTAAGCACTAATGACTCAAGAAATGTACCTTATAATTGTGGCAAGTTGAACAATGATTTTTAAAACTGACCATATAAATATGATGTCAGAAGTGGGATTTGAACCCACGCCTCCAGTTGGAGACCAGAAACCTCAGATTTGAGGAAGGTAGTAATCCTTGAGTCTGGCGCCATAGACCGCTCGGCCATCCTGACATCTGTTTAATGCAAAGTAGAGAGTCTAAATTAACTTAAAATGACTCAAGAAATTAACCATATAATTATAGTTATTTGAACAATAATTTATGAAATTGAAGTTTTAAATAGGTTGTCAAAAGTGGGATTTGAACCCACTCCTCCAGTTGGAGACCATAAACCTCAGATTTGAGGAAGGTAGTAATCCTTGAGTCTGGCGCCAAAGACCGCTCTGACATTCTGACAACTCCAAAAAACAAGTAGCGATTCTAAATGAAACTAAAATAACGCAAGAAATGAACCTAGTAAATCTAGTCATTTGAACAATAATTTATGAAACTGAAGATTGACAAAAGTTGTAAGAAGTGGGATTCGAACCCACGCCTCCAATTAGAGACCAGAAACCTCAGGTTTGAGGAAGGTAGTAATCCTTGAGTCTGGCGCTTCAGACCGCTCTGCCATCCTGACAACACAATAACGCTAGTAGAGAGTCCACATTAAGCTCTAATGACTCAAGAAATGTACATTATAATTGTAGCAAGTTGAACAATGATTTTTAAAACTGACCATATAATAATGTGGTCAGAAGTGGGATTTGAACCCACGCCTCCAATTAGAGACCAGAAACCGCAGCTTTGAGGAAGGTGGTAATCCTTGAGTCTGGCGCCTTAGACCGCTCGGCCATCCTGACAACTTTCAAATTCAAGTAGAGAGTACAAATTAAGCTCTAATTACTCAAGAAATGTACCTTATAATTGTTGCAAGTTGAACAATGATTTTTTAAAACTGAATATTTAAAAAAGTTGTCAGAAGTGGGATTTGAACCCACGCCTCCAGTTGGTGACCAGAAACCTCAGATTTGAGGAAGGCAGTAATCCTTGAGTCTGGCGCCTTAGACCACTCGGCCATCCTGACATCTACCTACTGCAAAGTAGAGAGTCTAAATTAACTTAAAATGACTCAAGAAATTAACCATATAACTATAGTTAGTTGAACAATAATTTATGAAACTGAAGTATTAATGAGGTTGTCAGAAGCGGGATTTGAACCCACTCCTCCAGTTGGAGACCATAAACCTCAGATTTGAGGAAGGTAGTAATCCTTGAGTCTGACGCCATAGACTGCTCGGCCATCCTCACCACAAATAAAATCTAGTATAGAGTCCACATTAAGCTCTAATGACTCAAGAAATGTACCTTATAATTGTAGCAAGTTGAACAATGATTTTTTAAAACGGAATATTTAAAAATGTTGTCAGAAGTGGGATTTGAACCCACGCCTCCAGTTGGAGACTAGAAACCTCAGATTTGAGGAAGGTAGTGTACCTTGAGTCTGGCGCCTTAGACCGCTCGGCCATCCAGACATATTTTTAATACAAGTAGAGAGTCTAAATTAACTTAAAATGACTCAAGAAATTAACCATATAATTATAGTTATTTGAACAATAATTTATGAAACTGAAGCATTAAAAAGGTTGTCAGTAGCGGGATTTGAACCCACGCCTCTAGTTGGAGACTATAAACCTCAGGTTTGAGGAAGGTATAATAATCCTTGTGTCTGGCGCCTTAGACCGCTCGGCCATCCTGACACCAATATAAAGCTAGTAGAGAGTCCACATTAAGCTCTAATGACTTAAGAAATGTACCTTATAATTGTAGCAAGTTGAACAATGATTTTTAAAACTGACCATATAAAAATGTTGTCAGAAGTGCGATTTGAACCCACGCCTCCAATTAGAGACCAGAAACCTCAGCTTTGAGGAAGGTGTTAATCCTTGAGTCTGGCACCTTAGACAGCTCGGCCATCCTGACAACTTTCACAATCAAGTAGAGAGTCCAAATTAAGCTCCAATTACTCAAGAAATGTACCTTATAATTGTTGCAAGTTGAACAATGATTTTTAAAACTGACCATATAAATATGATGTCAGAAGTGGGATTTGAACCCATGCCTCCAGTTGGAGACCAGAAACCTCAGATTTGAGGAAGGTAGAAATCCTTGAGTCTGGCGCCTTAGACCGCTCGGCCATCCTGACATCTGTCTGATGCAAAGTAGAGAGTCTAAATTAACTTAAAATGACTCAAGAAATTAACCATATAATTATAGTTATTTGAACAATAATTTATGAAATTGAAGTTTTAAATAGGTTGTCAGAAGTGGGATTTGAACCCACACCTCCAGTTGGAGACCATAAACCTCAGATTTGAGGAAGGTAGTAATCCTTGAGTCTGGCGCCAAAGACCGCTCTGACATTCTGACAACTCCAAAAAACAAGTAGCGATTCTAAATGAAACTCAAATAACGCAAGAAATGAACCTAGTAAATCTAGTCATTTGAACAATAATTTATGAAACTGAAGATTGACAAAAGTTGTAAGATGAGGGATTCGAACCCACGCCTCCAATTAGAGACCAGAAACCTCAGGTTTGAGGAAGGTAGTAATCCTTGAGTCTGGCGCCTTAGACCGCTCGGCCATCCGGACATCTGTCTAATGCAAAGTAGAGAGTCTAAATTAACTTAAAATGACTCAAGAAATTAACCATATAATTATAGTTATTTGAGCAATAATTTATGAAATTGAAGTTTTAAATAGGTTGTCAGAAGTGGGATTTGAACCCACACCTCCAGTTGGAGACCATAAACCTCAGATTTGAGGAAGGTAGTAATCCTTGAGTCTGGCGCCAAAGACCGCTCTGACATTCTGACAACTCCAAAAAACAAGTAGCGATTCTAAATGAAACTCAAATAACGCAAGAAATGAACCTAGTAAATCTAGTCATTTGAACAATAATTTATGAAACTGAAGATTGACAAAAGTTGTAAGATGGGGGATTCGAACCAACGCCTCCAATTAGAGACCAGAAACCTCAGGTTTGAGGAAGGTATTAATCCTTGAGTCTGGCGCTTTAGACCGCTCGGCCATCCTGACATTATTTTAATGCAAGTAGAGAGTCTAAATTAACTTAAAATGACTCAAGAAATTAACCATATAATTATAGTTATTTGAACAATAATTTATGAAACTGATGTATTAATGAGGTTGTCAGAAGCGGGATTTGAACCCACGCCTCTAGTTGGAGACTAAGAACCTCAGGTTTGTGGAAGGTAGTAATCCTTGTGTCTGGCGCCTTAGACCGCTCTTCCATCCTGACAACAATAAATATCTAGTAGAGAGTCCACATTAAGCTCTAATGACTCAAGAAATGTACCTTATAATTGTAGCAAGTTGAACAATGATTTTTAAAACTGACGATATAAACATGTAGTCAGAAGTGGGATTTGAACCCACGCCTCCAATTGGAGACCAGAAACCTCAGCTTTGAGGAAGGTGGTAATCCTTGAGTCTGGCGCCTTAGACCGCTCGGCCATCCTGACAACTTTCAAAATCAAGTAGAGAGTCCAAATTAAGCTCCAATTACTCAAGAAATGTACCTTATAATTGTTGCAAGTTGAACAATGATTTTTTAAAACTGAATATTTAAAAAAGTTGTCAGAAGTGGGATTTGAACCCACGCCTCCAGTTGGAGACCAGGAACCTCAGATTTGAGGAAGGTAGTAATCCTTGAGTCTGGCGCCTTAGACCACTCGGCCATCCTGACATCTGACTAATGCAAAGTAGAGAGTCTAAATTAACTTAAAATGACTCAAGAAATTAACCATATAATTATAGTTTGTTGAACAATAATTTATGAAACTGAAGTATTAATGAGGTTGTCAGAAGCGGGATTTGAACCCACTCCTCCAGTTGGAGACCATAAACCGCAGATTTGAGGAAGGTAGTAATCCTTGAGTCTGACGCCTTAGACTGCTCGGCCATCCTCACCACAATTAAAATCTAGTATAGAGTCCACATTAAGCTCTAATGACTCAAGAAATGTACCTTATAATTGTAGCAAGTTGAACAATGATTTTTTAAAACGGAATATTTAAAAAAGTTGTCAGAAGTGGGATTTGAACCCACGCCTCCATTTGGAGACCAGAAACCTCAGATTTGAGGAAGGTAGTAATCCTTGAGTCTGGCGCCTTAGACCACTCGGCCATCCTGACATCTGACTAATGCAAAGTAGAGAGTCTAAATTAACTTAAAATGACTCAAGAAATTAACCATATAATTATAGTTTGTTGAACAATAATTTATGAAACTGAAGTATTAATGAGGTTGTCAGAAGCGGGATTTGAACCCACTCCTCCAGTTGGAGACCATAAACCTCAGATTTGAGGAAGGTAGTAATCCTTGAGTCTGACGCCTTAGACTGCTCGGCCATCCTCACCACAATTAAAATCTAGTATAGAGTCCACATTAAGCTCTAATGACTCAAGAAATGTACCTTATAATTGTAGCAAGTTGAACAATGATTTTTTAAAACGGAATATTTAAAAAAGTTGTCAGAAGTGGGATTTGAACCCACGCCTCCAGTTGGAGACCAGAAACCTCAGATTTGAGGAAGGTAGTGTTCCTTCAGTCTGCCGCCTTAGACCGCTCGGCCATCCTGACAAATATTTAATACAAGTAGAGAGTCTAAATTAACTTAAAATGACTCAAGAAATTAACCATATAATTATAGTTAGTTGAACAATAATTTATGAAACTGAAGCATTAAAAAGGTTGTCAGTAGCGGGATTTGAACCCACGCCTCTAGTTGGAGACTATAAACCTCAGGTTTGAGGAAGGTATAATAATCCTTGTGTCTGGCGCCTTAGTCCGCTCTTCCATCCTGACAACAATAAATATCTAGTAGAGAGTCCACATTAAGCTCTAATGACTCAAGAAATGTACCTTATAATTGTGGCAAGTTGAACAATGATTTTTAAAACTGACCATATAAATATGATGTCAGAAGTGGGATTTGAACCCACGCCTCCAGTTGGAGACCAGAAACCTCAGATTTGAGGAAGGTAGTAATCCTTGAGTCTGGCGCCATAGACCGCTCGGCCATCCTGACATCTGTTTAATGCAAAGTAGAGAGTCTAAATTAACTTAAAATGACTCAAGAAATTAACCATATAATTATAGTTATTTGAACAATAATTTATGAAATTGAAGTTTTAAATAGGTTGTCAAAAGTGGGATTTGAACCCACTCCTCCAGTTGGAGACCATAAACCTCAGATTTGAGGAAGGTAGTAATCCTTGAGTCTGGCGCCAAAGACCGCTCTGACATTCTGACAACTCCAAAAAACAATTAGCGATTCTAAATTAAACTAAAATAACGCAAGAAATGAACCTAGTAAATCTAGTCATTTGAACAATAATTTATGAAACTGAAGATTGACAAAAGTTGTAAGAAGTGGGATTCGAACCCACGCCTCCAATTAGAGACCAGAAACCTCAGGTTTGAGGAAGGTATTAATCCTTGAGTCTGGCGCTTTAGACCGCTCGGCCATCCTGACAACACAATAAAGCTAGTAGAGAGTCCACATTAAGCTCTAATGACTCAAGAAATGTACATTATAATTGTAGCAAGTTGAACAATGATTTTTAAAACTGACCATATAAATATGTGGTCAGAAGTGGGATTTGAACCCACGCCTCCAATTGGAGACCAGAAACCGCAGCTTTGAGGAAGGTGGTAATCCTTGAGTCTGGCGCCTTAGACCGCTCGGCCATCCTGACAACTTACAAAATCAAGTAGAGAGTCCAAATTAAGCTCTAATTACTCAAGAAATGTACCTTATAATTGTTGCAAGTGTAACAATGATTTTTTAAAACTGAATATTTAAAAAAGTTGTCAGAAGTAGGATTTGAACCCACGCCTCCAGTTGGAGACCAGAAACCTCAGATTTGAGGAAGGCAGTAATCCTTGAGTCTGGCGCCTTAGACCACTCGGCCATCCTGACATCTACCTAATGCAAAGTAGAGAGTCTAAATTAACTTAAAATGACTCAAGAAATTAACCATATAACTATAGTTAGTTGAACAATAATTTATGAAACTGAAGTATTAATGAGGTTGTCAGAAGCGGGATTTGAACCCACTCCTCCAGTTGGAGACCATAAACCTCAGATTTGAGGAAGGTAGTAATCCTTGAGTCTGACGCCATAGACTGCTCGGCCATCCTCACCACAAATAAAATCTAGTATAGAGTCCACATTAAGCTCTAATGACTCAAGAAATGTACCTTATAATTGTAGCAAGTTGAACAATGATTTTTTAAAACGGAATATTTAAAAAAGTTGTCAGAAGTTGGATTTGAACCCACGCCTCCAGTTGGAGACTAGAAACCTCAGATTTGAGGAAGGTAGTGTTCCTTGAGTCTGGCGCCTTAGACCGCTCGACCATCCTGACATTTATTTAATACAAGTAGAGAGTCTAAATTAACTTAAAATGACTCAAGAAATTAACCATATAATTATAGTTATTTGAACAATAATTTATGAAACTGAAGCATTAAAAAGGTTGTCAGTAGCGGGATTTGAACCCACGCCTCTAGTTGGAGACTATAAACTTCAGGTTTGAGGAAGGTATAATAATCCTTGTGTCTGGCGCCTTAGACCGCTCGGCCATCCTGACACCAATATGAAGCTAGTAGAGAGTCCACATTAAGCTCTAATGACTCAAGAAATGAACCTTATAATTGTAACAAGTTGAACAAAGATTTTTTAAAACGGAATATTTAAAAAAGTTGTCAGAAGTGGGATATGAACCCACGCCTCTAGTTGGAGACCAGAAACCTCAGATTTGAGGAATGTAGTGTTCCTTGAGTCTGGCGCCTCAGACCGCTCGGCCATCCTGACATTTAGTTAATACAAGTAGAGAGTCTAAATTAACTTAAAATGCCTCAAGAAATTAACCATATAATTATAGTTATTTGAACAATAATTTATGAAACTGAAGCATTAATAAGGTTGTCAGTAGCGGGATTTGAACCCACGCCTCTAGTTGGAGACTATAAACCTCAGGTTTGAGGAAGGTATAATAAACCTTGTGTCTGGCGCCTTAGACCGCTCTCCCATCCTGACAACAATAAATATCGAGTAGAGAGTCCACATTAAGCTCTAATGACTCAAGAAATGTACCATATAATTGTAGCAAGTTCAACAATGATTTTTAAAACTGACCATATAAATATGATGTCAGAAGTGGGATTTGAACCCACGCCTCCAATTGGAGACCAGAAACCTCAGCTTTGAGGTAGGTGTTAATCCTTGAGTCTGGCACCTTAGACCGCTCGGCCATCCTGACAACTTTCACAATCAAGTAGAGAGTCCAAATTAAGCTCCAATTACTCAAGAAATGTACCTTATAATTGTTGCAAGTTGAACAATGATTTTTAAAACTGACCATATAAATATGATGTCAGATATGGGATTTGAACCCACGCCTCCAGTTGGAGACCAGAAACCTCAGATTTGAGGAAGGTAGAAATCCTTGAGTCTGGCGCCTTAGACCGCTCGGCCATCCTGACATCTGTCTGATGCAAAGTAGAGAGTCTAAATTAACTTAAAATGACTCAAGAAATTAACCATATAATTATAGTTATTTGAACAATAATTTATGAAATTGAAGTTTTAAATAGGTTGTCAGAAGTGGGATTTGAACCCACACCTCCAGTTGGAGACCATAAACCTCAGATTTGAGGAAGGTAGTAATCCTTGAGTCGGGCGCCACAGACCGCTCTGACATTCTGACAACTCCACAAAACAAGTAGCGATTCTAAATTAAACTCAAATAACGCAAGAAATGAACCTAGTAAATCTAGTCATTTGAACAATAATTTATGAAACTGAAGATTGACCAAAGTTGTAAGACGGGGGATTCGAACCCACGCCTCCAATTAGAGACAAGAAACCTCAGGTTTGAGGAAGGTATTAATCCTTGAGTCTGGCGCTTTAGACCGCTCGGCCATCCTGACAACAATATAACGATAGTAGAGAGTCCACATTAAGCTCTAATGACTCAAGAAATGTACCTTATAATTGTAGCAAGTTGAACAATGATTTTTTAAAACGGAATATTTAAAAAAGTTGTCAGAAGTGGGATTTGAACCCACGCCTCCAGTTGGAGACCAGAAACCTCAGATTTGAGGAAGATAGTGTTCCTTGAGTCTGGCACCTTAGACCGCTCGGCCAACCTGACATATATTTAATACAAGTAGAGAGTCTAAATTAACTTAAAATGACTCAAGAAATTAACCATATAATTATAGTTATTTGAACAATAATTTATGAAACTGAAGCATTAAAAAGGTTGTCAGTAGCGGGATTTGAACCCACGCCTCTAGTTGGAGACTATAAACCTCAGGTTTGAGGAAGGTATAATAAACCTTGTGTCCGGCGCCTTAGACCGCTCTTCCATCCTGACAACAATAAATATCTAGTAGAGAGTCCACATTAAGCTCTAATGACTCAAGAAATGTACCTTATAATTGTAGCAAGTTGAACAATGATTTTTAAAACTGACCATATAAATATGATGTCAGAAGTGGGATTTGAACCCACGCCTCCAGTTGGAGACCAGAAACCTCAGATTTGAGGAAGGTAGTAATCCTTGAGCCTGGCGCCTTAGACCGCTCGCCCATCCTGACAACTGTTTAATGCAAAGTAGAGAGTCTAAATTAACTTAAAATGACTCAAGAAATTAACCATATAATTATAGTTATTTGAACAATAATTTATGAAATTGAAGTTTTAAATAAGTTGTCAGATGTGGGATTTGAACCCACTCGTCCAGTTGGAGACCATAAACCTCAGATTTGAGGAAGGTAGTAATCCTTGAGTCTGGCGCCAAAGACCGCTCTGACATTCTGACAACTCCAAAAAACAAGTAGCGATTCTAAATGAAACTAAAATAACGCAAGAAATGAACCTAGTAAATCTAGTCATTTGAACAATAATTTATGATACTGAAGATTGACAAAAGATGTAAGAAGTGGGATTCGAACCCACGCCTCCAATTAGAGACCAGAAACCTCAGGTTTGAGGAAGGTATTAATCCTTGAGTCTGGCGCTTTAGACCGCTCGGCCATCCTGACAACATTATAAAGCTTGTAGAGAGTCCACATTAAGCTCTAATGACTCAAGAAATGTACATTATAATTGTAGCAAGTTGAACAATGATTTTTAAAACTGACCATATAAAAATGTTGTCAGAAGTGGGAGTTGAACCCACGCCCCCAATTGGAGACCAGAAACCTCAGCTTTGAGGAAGGTGGTAATCCTTGAGTCTGGCGCCTTAGACCGCTCGACCATCCTGACAACCTTGCAAAATCAAGTAGAGAGTCCAAATTAAGCTCTAATTACTCAAGAAATGTACCTTATAATTGTTGCAAGTTGAACAATGATTTTTTAAAACTGAATATTTAAAAAAATTGTCTGAAGTGGGATTTGAACCCACGCCTCCAGTTGGAGACCAGAAACCTCAGATTTGAGGAAGGCAGTAATCCTTGAGTCTGGCGCCTTAGACCACTCGGCCATCCTGACAACTGCCTAATGCAAAGTAGAGAGTCTAAATTAACTTAAAATGAGTCAAGAAATTAACCATATAATCATAGTTATTTGAACAATAATTTATGAAATTGAAGTTTTAAATAGGTTGTCAGAAGTGGGATTTGAACCCACACCTCCAGTTGGAGACCATAAACCTCAGATTTGAGGAAGGTAGTAATCCTTGAGTCTGGCGCCAAAGACCGCTCTGACATTCTGACAACTCCAAAAAACAAGTAGCGATTCTAAATGAAACTAAAATAACGCAAGAAATGAACCTAGTAAATCTAGTCATTTGAACAATAATTTATGATACTGAAGATTGACAAAAGATGTAAGAAGTGGGATTCGAACCCACGCCTCCAATTAGAGACCAGAAACCTCAGGTTTGAGGAAGGTATTAATCCTTGAGTCTGGCGCTTTAGACCGCTCGGCCATCCTGACAACAATATAAATCTTGTAGAGAGTCCACATTAAGCTCTAATGACTCAAGAAATGTACATTATAATTGTAGCAAGTTGAACAATGATTTTTAAAACTGACCATATAAAAATGTTGTCAGAAGTGGAATTTGAACCCACGCCCCCAATTGGAGACCAGAAACCTCAGCTTTGAGGAAGGTGGTAATCCTTGAGTCTGTCGCCTTAGACCGCTCGACCATCCTGACAACCTTGCAAAATCAAGTAGAGAGTCCAAATTAAGCTCTAATTACTCAAGAAATGTACCTTATAATTGTTGCAAGTTGAACAATGATTTTTTAAAACTGAATATTTAAAAAAATTGTCAGAAGTGGGATTTGAACCCACGCCTCCAGTTGGAGACCAGAAACCTCAGATTTGAGGAAGGCAGTAATCCTTGAGTCTGGCGCCTTAGACCACTCGGCCATCCTGACAACTGCCTAATGCAAAGTAGAGAGTCTAAATTAACTTAAAATGAGTCAAGAAATTAACCATATAATTATAGTTATTTGAACAATAATTTATGAAATTGAAGTTTTAAATAGGTTGTCAGAAGTGGGATTTGAACCCACACCTCCAGTTGGAGACCATAAACCTCAGATTTGAGGAAGGTAGTAATCCTTGAGTCTGGCGCCAAAGACCGCTCTGACATTCTGACAACTCCAAAAAACAAGTAGCGATTCTAAATGAAACTCAAATATCGCAAGAAATGAACCTAGTAAATCTAGTAATTTGAACAATAATTTATGAAACTGAAGATTGACAAAAGTTGTAATATGTGGGATTCGAACCCACGCCTCCAAATAGTGACCAGAAACCTCAGATTTGAGGAAGGTATTAATCCTTGAGTCTGGCGCTTTAGACCGCTCGGCCATCCTGACATATTTTTAATGCAAGTAGAGAGTCTAAATTAACTTAAAATGACTCAAGAAATTAACCATATAATTATAGTTATTTGAACAATAATTTATGAAACTGAAGTATTAATGAGGTTGTCAGAAGCGGGATTTGAACCCACGCCTCTAGTTGGAGACTATAAACCTCAGGTTTGAGGAAGATAGTAATCCTTGTGTCTGGCGCCTTAGACCGCTCGGCCATCCTGACAACAATACAAAGCTAGTAGAGAGTCCACATTCAGCTCTAATGACTCAATAAATGTACCTTATAATTGTAGCAAATTGAACAATGATTTTTAAAACTGACCATATACAAATGATGTCAGAAGTGGGATTTGAACCCACGCCTCCAATTGGAGACCAGAAACCTCAGCTTTGAGGTAGGTGGTAATCCTTGAGTCTGGCGCCTTAGACCGCTCGGCCATCCTGACAACTGTCAAAAACAAGTAGAGAGTCCAAATTAAGCTCCAATTACTCAAGAAATGTACCTTATAATTGTTGCAAGTTGAACAATGATTTTTTAAAACGGAATATTTAAAAAAGTTGTCAGAAGTGGGATTTGAACCCACGCCTCCAGTTGGAGACCAGAAACCTCAGATTTGAGGAAGGTAGTGTTCCTTGAGTCTGGCGCCTTAGACCGCTCGGCCATCCTGACATATATTTATTGCAAGTAGAGAGTCTAAATTAACTTAAAATGACTCAAGAAATTAACCATATAATTATAGTTATTTGAACAATAATTTATGAAACTGAAGCATTTAAAAGGTTGTCAGTAGCGGGATTTGAACCCACGCCTCTAGTTGGAGACTATAAACCTCAGGTTTGAGGAAGGTATAATAATCCTTGTGTCTGGCGCCTTAGACCGCTCTACCATCCTGACAACAATAAATATCTAGTAGAGAGTCCACATTAAGCTCTAATGACTCAAGAAATGTACCTTATAATTGTAGCAAGTTCAACAATGATTTTTAAAACTGACCATATAAATATGATGTCAGAAGTGGGATTTGAACCCACTCCCCCAGTTGGAGACCATAAACCTCAGATTTGAGGAAGGTAGTAATCCTTGAGTCTGGCGCCAAAGACCGCTCTGACATTCTGACAACTCCAAAAAACAAGTAGCGATTCTAAATGAAACTCAAATAACGCAAGAAATGAACCTAGTAAATCTAGTCATTTGAACAATAATTTATGAAACTGAAGGTATTAATCCTTGAGTCTGGCGCTTTAGACCGCTCGGCCATCCTGACATATTTGTAATGCAAGTAGAGAGTCTAAATTAACTTAAAATGACTCAAGAAATTAACCATATAATTATAGTTATTTGAACAATAATTTATGAAACTGAAGTATTAATGAGGTTGTCAGAAGCGGGATTTGAACCCACACCTCTAGTTGGAGACTATGAACCTCAGGTTTGTGGAAGGTAGTAATCCTTGTGTCTGGCGCCTTAGACCGCTCGGCCATCCTGACAACAATATAAAGCTAGTAGAGAGTCCACATTAAGCTCTAATGACTCAAGAAATGTACCTTATAATTGTAGCATGTTGAACAATGATTTTTAAAACTGACCATATAAACATGTTGTCAGAAGTGGGATTTGAACCCACGCCTCCAATTGGAGACCAGAAACCTCAGCTTTGAGGAAGGTGGTAATCCTTGAGTCTGGCGCCTTAGACCGCTCGGCCATCCGGACAACTTTCAAAATCAAGTAGAGAGTCCAAATTAAGCTCCAATTACTCAAGAAATGTACCTTATAATTGTTGCAAGTTGAACAATGATTTTTTAAAACTGAATATTTAAAAAAGTTGTCAGTAGTGCGATTTGAACCCACGCCTCCAGTTGGAGACCAGAAACCTCAGATTTGAGGAAGGTAGTAATCCATGAGTCTGGCGCCTTAGACCACTCGGCCATCCTGACATCTGACTAATGCAAAGTAGAGAGTCTAAATTAACTTAAAATGACTCAAGAAATTAACCATATAATTATAGTTATTTGAACAATAATGTATGAAATGGAAGTTTTAAATAGGTTGTCAGAAGTGGGATTTGAACCCACTCCTGCAGTTGGAGACCATAAACCTCAGATTTGAGGAAGGTAGTAATCCTTGAGTCTGACGCCTTAGACTGCTCGGCCATCCTCACAGCAATTAAAATCTAGTATAGAGTCCACATTAAGCTCTAATGACTCAAGAAATGTACCTTATAATTGTAGCAAGTTGAACAAAGATTTTTTAAAACGGAATATTTAATATAGTTGTCAGAAGTGGGATTTGAACCCACGCCTCCAGTTGGAGACCAGAAACCTCAAATTTGAGGAAGGTAGTGTTCCTTGAGTCTGGCGCCTTAGACCGCTCGGCCATCCTGACATATATTTAATACTAGTAGAGAGTCTAAATTAACTTAAAATGACTCAAGAAATTAACCATATAATTATAGTTATTTGAACAATAATTTATGAAACTGAAGCATTAATTAGGTTGTCAGTAAAAAAAAGCCATAGAAAGCCAGCTCTGTTGTGGGACTTGAGCTGGACAGTCTGGAGGTGGTGGTGGAGAGGAGGATGAGGGACAAATTCAAGTCCATCATGGGCAACCCCTCCCATCCCCTCCATGCTGAGCTGTGGCAGATGGGGAGCACCTTCAGCCACAGGTTCATGTTCCCCAGGTGCAAGACGGAGCGCTTCAGGTGCTCCTTTGTGCCGGTAGCCATTAGGCTGTTCAACAGTGCCCGATGATGATTGTGTTTGTGTATGTCTATGTGTTTGCATATGCATGTGTGTGTGTGTTTAGGTATGCGTATATATGTGTATATGCATCACCCATCTTGATGTTGTTTCTGTTTGTCTTGTTTTTGTCCCTATTAACTATAAGCGTCTCCTTATGCATTAGCACTTTGTATTTATTTATTTATTGTATTTATTACATTGTTATTTTGTCCTGTGTCCTTCCACTGCTGCTGCAACAAACAAATTTCTCCTACGGGGGATTAATAAAGTTATATCGTATCGTATCGTCGTAGCGGGATTTGAACCCACGCCTCTAGTCGGAGACTATAAACCTCAGGTTTGAGGAAGGTAAAATAATCCTTGTGTCTGGCGCCTTAGACCGCTCTACCATCCTGACAACAATAATTCTCTAGTAGAGAGTCCACATTAAGCTCTAATGACTCAAGAAATGTACCTTATAATTGTAGCAAGTTCAACAATGATTTTTAAAACTGACTATATAAATATGATGTCAGAAGTGGGATTTGAACCCACGCCTCCAGTTGGAGACCAGAAACCTCACATTTGAGGAAGGTAGTGTTCCTTGAGTCTGGCGCCTTAGACCGCTCTGCCATCCTGACATCTGTCTAATGCAAAGTAGAGAGTCTAAATTAACTTAAAATGACTCAAGAAATTAACCATATAATTATAGTTATTTGAACAATAATTTATGAAATTGAAGTTTTAAATAGGTTGTCAGAAGTGGGATTTGAACCCACTCCTCCAGTTGGAGACCATAAACCTCAGATTTGAGGAAGGTAGTAATCCTTGAGTCTGGCGCCAAAGACCGCTCTGACATTCTGACAACTACAAAAAACAAGTAGCGATTCTAAATGAAACTAAAATAACGCAAGAAATGAACCTAGTAAATCTAGTCATTTGAACAATAATTTATGAAACTGAAGGTTGACAAAAGTTGTAAGAAGTGGGATTCGAACCCACGCCTCCAATAAGAGGCCAGAAACGTCTGGTTTGAGGAAGGTATTAATCCTTGAGTCTAGCGCTTTAGACCGCTCGGCCAACCTGACATATTTTTAATGTAAGTAGAGAGTCTAAATTGACTTAAAATGACTCAAGAAATTAACCATATAATTATAGTTATTTGAACAATATTTTATGAAACTGAAGTATTAATGAGGTTGTCAGAAGCGGGATTTGAACCCACGCCTCTAGTTGGAGACTATAAACCTCAGGTTGGAGGAAGGTAGTAATCCTTTGGTCTGCCGCCTTAGACCGCTCGGCCATCCTGACAACAATATAAAGCTAGTAGAGAGTCCACATTAAGCTCTAATGACTCAAGAAATGTACCTTATAATTGTAGCAAGTTGAACAATGATTTTTAAAACTGACGATATAAACATGTAGTCAGAAGTGGGATTTGAACCCACTCCTCCAATTGGAGACCAGAAACCTCAGCTTTGAGGAAGGTGGTAATCCTTGAGTCTGGCGCCTTAGACCGCTCGGCCAACCTGACAACTTTCAAAATCAAGTAGAGAGTCCAAATTAAGCTCCAATTACTCAAGAAATGTACCTTATAATTGTTGCAAGTTGAACAATGATTTTTTAAAACTGAATATTTAAAAAAGTTGTCAGAAGTGGGATTTGAACCCACGCCTCCAGTTGGAGACCAGAAACCTCAGATTTGAGGAAGGCAGTAATCCTTGAGTCTGGCGCCTTAGACCACTCGGCCATCCTGACATCTGCCTAATGCAAAGTAGAGAGTCTAAATTAACTTAAAATGACTCAAGAAATTAACCATATAATTATAGTTAGTTGAACAATAATTTATGAAACTGAAGTATTAATGAGGTTGTCAGAAGCGGGATTTGAACCCACTCCTCCAGTTGGAGACCATAAACCTCAGATTTGAGGAAGGTAGTAATCCTTGAGTCTAGCGCTTTAGACCGCTCAGCCATCCTGACATATTTATAATGCAAGTAGAGAGTCTAAATTAACTTAAAATGACTCAAGAAATTAACCATATAATTATAGTTATTTGAACAATATTTTATGAAACTGAAGTATTAATGAGGTTGTCAGAAGCGGGATTTGAACCCACGCCTCTAGTTGGAGACTATAAACCTCAGGTTTGAGGAAGGTAGTAATCCTTGGGTCTGGCGCCTTAGACCGCTCGGCCATCCTGACAACAACATAAAGCTAGTAGAGAGTCCACATTAAGCTCTAATGACTCAAGAAATGTACCTTATAATTGTAGCAAGTTGAACAATGATTTTTAAAACTGACCATATAAAAATGTTGTCAGTAGTTGGATTTGAACCCACGCCTCCAATTGGAGACCAGAAACCTCAGCTTTGAGGAAGGTGTTATTCCTTGAGTCTGGCTCCTTTGACCGCTCTGCCATCCTGACAACTTGCACAATCAAGTAGAGAGTCCAAATTAAGCTCCAATTACTCAAGAAATGTACCTTATAATTGTTGCAAGTTGAACAATGATTTTTAAAACTGACCATATAAATATGATGTCAGAAGTGGGATTTGAACCCACGCCTCCAATTAGAGACCAGAAACCTCAGGTTTGAAGAAGGTATTAATCCTTGAGTCTGGCGCTTTAGACCGCTCGGCCATCCTGACATTATATTAATGCAAGTAGAGAGTCTAAATTAACTTAAAATGACTCAAGAAATTAACCATATAATTACAGTTATTTGAACAATAATTTATGAAACTGATGTATTAATGAGGTTGTCAGAAGCGGGATTTGAACCCACGCCTCTAGTTGGAGACTAAGAACCTCAGGTTTGTGGAAGGTAGTAATCCTTGTGTCTGGCGCCTTAGACCGCTCTTCCATCCTGACAACAATAAATATCTAGTAGAGAGTCCACATTAAGCTCTAATGACTCAAGAAATGTACCTTATAATTGGAGCAAGTTGAACAATGATTTTTAAAACTGACGATATAAACATGTAGTCAGAAGTGGGATTTGAACCCACTCCTCCAATTGGAGACCAGAAACCTCAGCTTTGAGGAAGGTGGTAATCCTTGAATCTGGCGCCTTAGACCGCTCGGCCAACCTGACAACTTTCAAAATCAAGTAGAGAGTCCAAATTAAGCTCCAATTACTCAAGAAATGTACCTTATAATTGTTGCAAGTTGAACAATGATTTTTTAAAACTGAATATTTAAAAAAGTTGTCAGAAGTGGGATTTGAACCCACGCCTCCAGTTGGAGACCAGAAACCTCAGATTTGAGGAAGGCAGTAATCCTTGAGTCTGGCGCCTTAGACCACTCGGCCATCCTGACATCTTCATAATGCAAAGTAGAGAGTCTAAATTAACTTAAAATGACTCAAGAAATTAACCATATAATTATAGTTAGTTGAACAATAATTTATGAAACTGAAGTATTAATGAGGTTGTCAGAAGCGGGATTTGAACCCACTCCTCCAGTTGGAGACCATAAAGCTCAGATTTGAGGAAGGTAGTAATCCTTGAGTCTGACGCCTTAGACTGCTCGGCCATCCTCACCACAATTAAAATCTAGTATAGAGTCCACATTAAGCTCTAATGACTCAAGAAATGTACCTTATAATTGTAGCAAGTTGAACAATGATTTTTTAAAACGGAATATTTAAAAAAGTTGTCAGAAGTGGGATTTGAACCCACGCCTCCAGTTGGAGACCAGAAACCTCAGATTTGAGGAAGGTAGTGTTCCTTGAGTCTGGCGCCTTAGACCGCTCGGCCATCCTGACATATATTTAATACAAGTAGAGAGTCTAAATTAACTTAAAATGACTCAAGAAATTAACCATATAATTATAGTTATTTGAACAATAATTTATGAAACTGAAGCATTAAAAAGGTTGTCAGTAGCGGGATTTGAACCCACGCCTCTAGTTGGAGACTATAAACCTCAGGTTTGAGGAAGGTATAATAATCCTTGTGTCTGGCGCCTTAGACCGCTCTTCCATCCTGACAACAATAAATATCTAGTAGAGAGTCCACATTAAGCTCTAATGACTCAAGAAATGTACCTTATAGTTGTAGCAAGTTGAACAATGATTTTTAAAACTGACCATATAAATATGATGTCAGAAGTGGGATTTGAACCCACGCCTCCAGTTGGAGACCAGAAACCTCAGATTTGAGGAAGGTAATAATCCTTGAGTCTGGCGCCTTAGACCGCTCGGCCATCCTGACATCTGTTTAAAGCAAAGTAGAGAGTCTAAATTAACTTAAAATGACTCAAGAAATTAACCATATAATTATAGTTATTTGAACAATAATTTATGAAATTGAAGTTTTAAATAGGTTGTCAGAAGTGGGATTTGAACCCACTCCTCCAGTTGGAGACCATAAACCTCAGATTTGAGGAAGGTAGTAATCCTTGAGTCTGGCGCCAAAGACCGCTCTGACATTCTGACAACTCCAAAAAACAAGTAGCGATTCTAAATTAAACTAAAATAACGCAAGAAATGAACCTAGTAAATCTAGTCATTTGAACAATAATTTATGAAACTGAAGATTGACAAAAGTTGTAAGAAGTGGGATTCGAACCCACGCCTCCAATTAGAGACCAGAAACCTCAGGTTTGAGTAAGGTATTAATCCTTGAGTCTGGCTCTTTAGACCGCTCGGCCATCCTGACAACAATATAAAGCTAGTAGAGAGTCCACATTAAGCTCTAATGACTCAAGAAATGTACATTATAATTGTAGCAAGTTGAACAATGATTTTTAAAACTGACCATATAAAAATGTTGTCAGAAGTGGGATTTGAACCCACGCCTCCAATTGGAGACCAGAAACCTCAGCTTTGAGGAAGGTGGTAATCCTTGAGTCTGGCGCCTTAGACCGCTCGGCCATCCTGACAACTTGCAAAATCAAGTAGAGAGTCCAAATTAAGCTCTAATTACTCAAGAAATGTACCTTATAATTGTTGCAAGTTGAACAATGATTTTTTAAAACTGAATATTTAAAAAAGTTGTCAGAAGTGGGATTTGAACCCACGCCTCCAGTTGGAGACCAGAAACCTCAGATTTGAGGAAGGCAGTAATCCTTGAGTCTGGCGCCTTAGACCACTCGGCCATCCTGACAACTGCCTAATGCAAAGTAGAGAGTCTAAATTAACTTAAATTGACTCAAGAAATTAACCATATAATTATAGTTATTTGAACAATAATTTATGAAATGGAAGTTTTAAATAGGTTGTCAGAAGTGGGATTTGAACCCACTCCTCCAGTTGGAGACCATAAACCTCAGATTTGAGGAAGGTAGTAATCCTTGAGTCTGACGCCTTAGACTGCTCGGGCATCCTCACAACAATTAAAATCTAGTATAGAGTCCACATTAAGCTCTAATGACTCAAGAAATTTACCTTATAATTGTAGCAAGTTGAAAAATGTTTTTTAAAACTGACCATATAAAAATGTTGTCAGAAGTGGGATTTGAACCCACGCCTCTAATTGGAGACCAGAAACCTCAGGTTTGAGGAAGGTATAATAATCCTTGTGTCTGGCGCCTTAGACCGCTCTTCCATCCTGACAACAATAAATATCTAGTAGAGAGTCCACATTAAGCTCTAATGACTCAAGAAATGTACCTTATAATTGTAGCAAGTTGAACAATGATTTTTAAAACTGACCATATAAATATGATGTCAGAAGTGGGATTTGAACCCACGCCTCCAGTTGGAGACCAGAAACCTCAGATTTGAGGAAGGTAGTAATCCTTGAGTCTGGCGCCTTAGACCGCTCGGCCATCCTGACATCTGTTTAATGCAAAGTAGAGAGTCTAAATTAACTTAAAATGACTCAAGAAATTAACCATATAATTATAGTTATTTGAACAATAATTTATGAAATTGAAGTTTTAAATAGGTTGTCAGAAGTGGGATTTGAACCCACTCCTCCAGTTGGAGACCATAAACCTCAGATTTGAGGAAGGTAGTAATCCTTGAGTCTGGCGCCAAAGACCGCTCTGACATTCTGACAACTCCAAAAAACAAGTAGCGATTCTAAATTAAACTAAAATAACGCAAGAAATGAACCTAGTAAATCTAGTCATTTGAACAATAATTTATGAAACTGAAGATTGACAAAAGTTGTAAGAAGTGGGATTCGAACCCACGCCTCCAATTAGAGACCAGAAACCTCAGGTTTGAGGAAGGTATTAATCCTTGAGTCTGGCGCTTTAGACCGCTCGGCCATCCTGACAACAATATAAAGCTAGTAGAGAGTCCACATTAAGCTCTAATGACTCAAGAAATGTACATTATAATTGTAGCAAGTTGAACAATGATTTTTAAAACTGACCATATAAAAATGTTGTCAGAAGTGGGATTTGAACCCACGCCTCCAATTGGAGACCAGAAACCTCAGCTTTGAGGAAGGTGGTAATCCTTGAGTCTGGCGCCTTAGACCGCTCGGCCATCCTGACAACTTTCAAAATCAAGTAGAGAGTCCAAATTAAGCTCTAATTACTCAAGAAATGTACCTTATAATTGTTGCAAGTTGAACAATGATTTTTTAAAACTGAATATTTAAAAAAGTTGTCAGAAGTGGGATTTGAACCCACGCCTCCAGTTGGAGACCAGAAACCTCATATTTGAGGAAGGCAGTAATCCTTGAGTCTGGCGCCTTAGACCACTCGGCCATCCTGACAACTGCCTAATGCAAAGTAGAGAGTCTAAATTAACTTAAAATGACTCAAGAAATTAACCATATAATTATAGTTATTTGAACAATAATTTATGAAATGGAAGTTTTAAATAGGTTGTCAGAAGTGGGATTTGAACCCACTCCTCCAGTTGGAGACCATAAACCTCAGATTTGAGGAAAGTAGTAATCCTTGAGTCTGACGCCTTAGACTGCTCGGGCATCCTCACAACAATTAAAATCTAGTATAGAGTCCACATTAAGCTCTAATGACTCAAGAAATGTACCTTATAATTGTAGCAAGTTGAAAAATGTTTTTTAAAACTGACCATATAAAAATGTTGTCAGAAGTGGGATTTGAACCCACGCCTCTAATTGGAGACCAGAAACCTCAGGTTTGAGGAAGGTATAATAATCCTTGTGTCTGGCGCCTTAGACCGCTCTTCCATCCTGACAACAATAAATACCTAGTAGAGAGTCCACATTAAGCTCTAATGACTCAAGAAATGTACCTTATAATTGTAGCAAGTTGAACAATGATTTTTAAAACTGACCATATAAATATGATGTCAGAAGTGGGATTTGAACCCACGCCTCCAGTTGGAGACCAGAAACCTCAGATTTGAGGAAGGTAGTAATCCTTGAGTCTGGCGCCTTAGACCGCTCGGCCATCCTGACATCTGTTTAATGCAAAGTAGAGAGTCTAAATTAACTTAAAATGACTCAAGAAATTAACCATATAATTATAGTTATTTGAACAATAATT
This sequence comes from Gadus macrocephalus, assembly GCF_031168955.1. Lineage (NCBI taxonomy): Eukaryota > Metazoa > Chordata > Actinopteri > Gadiformes > Gadidae > Gadus > Gadus macrocephalus. The sequence continues at coordinate 7,135,625 of NC_082390.1, read as the reverse complement.
TATGAAATTGAAGTTTTAAATAGGTTGTCAGAAGTGGGATTTGAACCCACTCCTCCAGTTGGAGACCATAAACCTCAGATTTGAGGAAGGTAGTAATCCTTGAGTCTGGCGCCAAAGACCGCTCTGACATTCTGACAACTCCAAAAAACAAGTAGCGATTCTAAATTAAACTAAAATAACGCAAGAAATGAACCTAGTAAATCTAGTCATTTGAACAATAATTTATGAAACTGAAGATTGACAAAAGTTGTAAGAAGTGGGATTCGAACCCACGCCTCCAATTAGAGACCAGAAACCTCAGGTTTGAGGAAGGTATTAATCCTTGAGTCTGGCGCTTTAGACCGCTCGGCCATCCTGACAACAATATAAAGCTAGTAGAGAGTCCACATTAAGCTCTAATGACTCAAGAAATGTACATTATAATTGTAGCAAGTTGAACAATGATTTTTAAAACTGACCATATAAAAATGTTGTCAGAAGTGGGATTTGAACCCACACCTCCAATTGGAGACCAGAAACCTCAGCTTTGAGGAAGGTGGTAATCCTTGAGTCTGGCGCCTTAGACCGCTCGGCCATCCTGACAACTTTCAAAATCAAGTAGAGAGTCCAAATTAAGCTCTAATTACTCAAGAAATGTACCTTATAATTGTTGCAAGTTGAACAATGATTTTTTAAAACTGAATATTCAAAAAAGTTGTCAGAAGTGGGATTTGAACCCACGCCTCCAGTTGGAGACCAGAAACCTCAGATTTGAGGAAGGCAGTAATCCTTGAGTCTGGCGCCTTAGACCACTCGGCCATCCTGACAACTGCCTAATGCAAAGTAGAGAGTCTAAATTAACTTAAAATGACTCAAGAAATTAACCATATAATTATAGTTATTTGAACAATAATTTATGAAATGGAAGTTTTAAATAGGTTGTCAGAAGTGGGATTTGAACCCACTCCTCCAGTTGGAGACCATAAACCTCAGATTTGAGGAAGGTAGTAATCCTTGAGTCTGACGCCTTAGACTGCTCGGGCATCCTCACAACAATTAAAATCTAGTATAGAGTCCACATTAAGCTCTAATGACTCAAGAAATGTACCTTATAATTGTAGCAAGTTGAAAAATGTTTTTTAAAACTGACCATATAAAAATGTTGTCAGAAGTGGGATTTGAACCCACGCCTCTAATTGGAGACCAGAAACCTCAGGTTTGAGGAAGGTATAATAATCCTTGTGTCTGGCGCCTTAGACCGCTCTTCCATCCTGACAACAATAAATATCTAGTAGAGAGTCCACATTAAGCTCTAATGACTCAAGAAATGTACCTTATAATTGTAGCAAGTTGAACAATGATTTTTAAAACTGACCATATAAATATGATGTCAGAAGTGGGATTTGAACCCACGCCTCCAGTTGGAGACCAGAAACCTCAGATTTGAGGAAGGTAGTAATCCTTGAGTCTGGCGCCTTAGACCGCTCGGCCATCCTGACATCTGTTTAATGCAAAGTAGAGAGTCTAAATTAACTTAAAATGACTCAAGAAATTAACCATATAATTATAGTTATTTGAACAATAATTTATGAAATTGAAGTTTTAAATAGGTTGTCAGAAGTGGGATTTGAACCCACTCCTCCAGTTGGAGACCATAAACCTCAGATTTGAGGAAGGTAGTAATCCTTTAGTCTGGCGCCAAAGACCGCTCTGACATTCTGACAACTCCAAAAAACAAGTAGCGATTCTAAATTAAACTAAAATAACGCAAGAAATGAACCTAGTAAATCTAGTCATTTGAACAATAATTTATGAAACTGAAGATTGACAAAAGTTGTAAGAAGTGGGATTCGAACCCACGCCTCCAATTAGAGACCATAAACCTCAGGTTTGAGGAAGGTATTAATCCTTGAGTCTGGCGCTTTAGACCGCTCGGCCATCCTGACAACAATATAAAGCTAGTAGAGAGTCCACATTAAGCTCTAATGACTCAAGAAATGTACATTATAATTGTAGCAAGTTGAACAATGATTTTTAAAACTGACCATATAAAAATGTTGTCAGAAGTGGGATTTGAACCCACGCCTCCAATTGGAGACCAGAAACCTCAGCTTTGAGGAAGGTGGTAATCCTTGAGTCTGGCGCCTTAGACCGCTCGGCCATCCTGACAACTTTCAAAATCAAGTAGAGAGTCCAAATTAAGCTCTAATTACTCAAGAAATGTACCTTATAATTGTTGCAAGTTGAACAATGATTTTTTAAAACTGAATATTTAAAAAAGTTGTCAGAAGTGGGACTTGAACCCACGCCTCCAGTTGGAGACCAGAAACCTCAGATTTGAGGAAGGCAGTAATCCTTGAGTCTGGCGCCTTAGACCACTCGGCCATCCTGACAACTGCCTAATGCAAAGTAGAGAGTCTAAATTAACTTAAAATGACTCAAGAAATTAACCATATAATTATAGTTATTTGAACAATAATTTATGAAATGGAAGTTTTAAATAGGTTGTCAGAAGTGGGATTTGAACCCACTCCTCCAGTTGGAGACCATAAACCTCAGATTTGAGGAAGGTAGTAATCCTTGAGTCTGACGCCTTAGACTGCTCGGGCATCCTCACAACAATTAAAATCTAGTATAGAGTCCACATTAAGCTCTAATGACTCAAGAAATGTACCTTATAATTGTAGCAAGTTGAAAAATGTTTTTTAAAACTGACCATATAAAAATGTTGTCAGAAGTGGGATTTGAACCCACGCCTCTAATTGGAGACCAGAAACCTCAGGTTTGAGGAAGGTATAATAATCCTTGTGTCTGGCGCCTTAGACCGCTCTTCCATCCTGACAACAATAAATATCTAGTAGAGAGTCCACATTAAGCTCTAATGACTCAAGAAATGTACCTTATAATTGTAGCAAGTTGAACAATGATTTTTAAAACTGACCATATAAATATGATGTCAGAAGTGGGATTTGAACCCACGCCTCCAGTTGGAGACCAGAAACCTCAGATTTGAGGATGGTAGTAATCCTTGAGTCTGGCGCCTTAGACCGCTCGGCCATCCTGACATCTGTTTAATGCAAAGTAGAGAGTCTAAATTAACTTAAAATGACTCAAGAAATTAACCATATAATTATAGTTATTTGAACAATAATTTATGAAATTGAAGTTTTAAATAGGTTGTCAGAAGTGGGATTTGAACCCACTCCTCCAGTTGGAGACCATAAACCTCAGATTTGAGGAAGGTAGTAATCCTTGAGTCTGGCGCCAAAGACCGCTCTGACATTCTGACAACTCCAAAAAACAAGTAGCGATTCTAAATTAAACTAAAATAACGCAAGAAATGAACCTAGTAAATCTAGTCATTTGAACAATAATTTATGAAACTGAAGATTGACAAAAGTTGTAAGAAGTGGGATTCGAACCCACGCCTCCAATTAGAGACCAGAAACCTCAGGTTTGAGGAAGGTATTAATCCTTGAGTCTGGCGCTTTAGACCGCTCGGCCATCCTGACAACAATATAAAGCTAGTAGAGAGTCCACATTAAGCTCTAATGACTCAAGAAATGTACATTATAATTGTAGCAAGTTGAACAATGATTTTTAAAACTGACCATATAAAAATGTTGTCAGAAGTGGGATTTGAACCCACGCCTCCAATTGGAGACCAGAAACCTCAGCTTTGAGGAAGGTGGTAATCCTTGAGTCTGGCGCCTTAGACCGCTCGGCCATCCTGACAACTTTCAAAATCAAGTAGAGAGTCCAAATTAAGCTCTAATTACTCAAGAAATGTACCTTATAATTGTTGCAAGTTGAACAATGATTTTTTAAAACTGAATATTTAAAAAAGTTGTCAGAAGTGGGATTTGAACCCACGCCTCCAGTTGGAGACCAGAAACCTCAGATTTGAGGAAGGCAGTAATCCTTGAGTCTGGCGCCTTAGACCACTCGGCCATCCTGACATCTGCCTAATGCAAAGTAGAGAGTCTAAATTAACTTAAAATGACTCAAGAAATTAACCATATAATTATAGTTATTTGAACAATAATTTATGAAATGGAAGTTTTAAATAGGTTGTCAGAAGTGGGATTTGAACCCACTCCTCCAGTTGGAGACCATAAACCTCAGATTTGAGGAAGGTAGTAATCCTTGAGTCTGACGCCTTAGACTGCTCGGCCATCCTCACAACAATTAAAATCTAGTATAGAGTCCACATTAAGCTCTAATGACTCAAGAAATGTACCTTATAATTGTAGCAAGTTGAAAAATGTTTTTTAAAACTGACCATATAAAAATGTTGTCAGAAGTGGGATTTGAACCCACGCCTCTAATTGGAGACCAGAAACCTCAGCTTTGAGGAAGGTGGTAATCCTTGAGTCTGGCACGTTAGACCGCTCGGCCAACCTGACATCTATCTAAATCAAGTAGAGAGTCTATTTTAACTTAAAATGACTCAAGAAATTAACCTTATAATTATAGTTATTTTAACGATGATTCAGGAAACTGAAGTTTTTAAATAGGCTGTCAGAAGTGGGATTTGAACCCAAGCATCCAGTTGGAGACCAGAAACCTCAGGTTTGAGGAAGGCCATCCTGACGACTGTGTAGTGGAGTGTCTAACTTGAGTTTAAAAACCTTAAAAATGTACCCAATAATTCTATTCGTTTGAGCAACGATTTCTAAAGCCGAAATTTATAGAGGTTATCAGAAGTGTGATTTGAACCCTCTCCTCCAGTTGGAGAACAGAAAGCACAATTTTGAGAAAGGTAGTAATTCTTGAGTCTTTCGCCTTCGACTACTCGGCCATCCTGACGACTGTAACTCAAGTAGAATGTCTATATTGAGCTAAAATGACGTCAAAAATGTACCCAATAATTCTATTATTTTCATATAGGTTGTGAGAAGTGGGATTTTAATCCACGCCTCCAGCTGAAGACCAGAAACCCCAGCTTTGAGGAAGGTAGAAGCACATATTTTATAAGCTTATAAATTCTTCTCAGCATTCACAATAATTAACTTAACCTAACAAGCAAGGTTTGTTGGGGGAAAAGAGAAAGTTGTCAATAGCTAGATAGATCAGAAGTCGATGGTGCACACAGCAATTCACCTGCGTTGTAGCCATTCATTTAAAGGCATGAATGTTTATTGTTGCCAAGCACAGCAGAGCACGGTTTTTAAAGTGAACATAAAGGCTGTCATTTGACAACACTACAGCCAGTGGCGGACTCAGACTGTTTGAAGGGCAGGGGCGAAAAAATAAAAAGGGCACATTCTGGACAACATGGGGCCCCACCAGCGGACACAGTGGCTTTTCTAACTTGATGGTGTTTTGTTCCCCCAACGGAGCCTTAAAGGCAGCCCTGCCTGGAAGGTCCTATCCCCTAACCTTAGCAAGCGCTGCCTTGAAGGTTTCATTCGGGGCACTTGTTACATCTCCATGTAGCACTTAAAAGAATAGTTGGGCTCATAATTTAAACGGGGGGTCTCGGGGTCCTCCCCCAGAATTTTTTTTGCTTCAAAGACACTGTTTCCCCTTATTCTAGCGACTTTATAAACACCAAAATGAGTTGTTCACATCATTGTGCACTTTCACATTTTAGCCAAAGAAAGGAGGATGCCTTACTGCTTTCATCTTTACTAACATTTAAGTAAAAATTTGACTGGAGAAAATTCAATGTGCCGCTACCATTCAGTCTTTGACCGCTGACAGCCAGCTACGGAAACATTTAAGGAAGTTTTCCTTCATGTTGAGGTGATAGCTGACCATTATCGTCTCTCTTGCATGAAATGACCTACACTTGAATGATCTTGAACGCTCAAAAAATGTATATACATTTTAAACTGATTATGCAAACTGAAAATATTAAGTTTTTCTAACTTGGCATCTAATTGCGCTTTTCCACTATGGGTACTGACATACTCTTAATCCGCTTTTTGCTTCATTATCCAGTGGAGATTTACCACTCGATGTAGCGGTTTGTCATGGCGACGCCACATGAAAGCAACGCCTCGCATTCCCCGTTCGTCAGCTACCAAAGAGAGGAATGTCTGTACCTCAATAGCTAACCATGTGTTTTTTTCGGTTTGCCATATTCTTGCTCCAGAGGGCACATCATCATCATCAAGGGCAACTTAGGGCACTCATTAATTTTTGTTCACTTGTAAAGGGCAGCCAATAAGGCACTTTCTCTCATTTTCCCCACCATAGAGGGCACTTTAGCACACTTTTTCAACCATGGGGGCACCAGACGGGCACTAAAAGGGCACCAGACGGGCAGAAGAGCACTAGAAGGGCACTATAAGGACCAAACGAGCAGAAGGGCACTATCAGGGCACTAGAAGGGCACTGGAAAGGCACTGGATGGGCACTAGAAGGACCAGACGGGCAGAGGGGCACTAGAAGGGCACTAGAAGGACCAGACGGGCAGAAGGGCACTATCAGGGTACTAGAAGGGCACTATCAGGGTACTAGAAGGGCACTATCAGGGTACTAGAAGGGCACTAGAAGGGCACTAGAAGGACCAGACGGGCAGAAGGGCACTATCAGGGTACTAAAAGGGCACCAGATGGGCAGAAGGGCACTTGAAGGACCAGACGGGCAGAAGGGGACTATCAGGGCACTAGAAGGGCACCAGACGGGCAGAAGGGCACTATCAGGGTAGCTACTAAAGGGGGCACTAAAAGGGCACCAGACGGGCAGAAGGGGATTATAAGGGCACTCATTAAGGCACGTCATTGAATTTTGTTGTTCTAGAGGGCACATCATCATAATTTATTGTATGAAGGAGCACCCTAGAGGGCACCTAATCATGTTTTGCACGTGAAAAGGGCAGCCAATAAGGCATTTCCTCTCGTTTTCGACACTCATGAAGGGCACTTTAGCGCGCTTTTTCAACCATTGAGCCATGAGGGGGGGGGGGGGGGGGGGGCGGTCGCCACTGACTACAGCAATGACCTCGCTGTAAATTACAGTGCAGCTGTATACATCATTGAGCCACTTTGAGCAAAAGTCATTTGGTCAATCAATTTAAAGTGACTATATAGAAAAATAGAAGCCTAATTAACGACTACATTACCAGTAACCATCGCAGGAGAAGCTGGCGTGCCAGCCCTGTCAGACCGACGGGCCGCGACTCCTAACACCAATGTTTGTGATAACGCCGTTTAAAATAACGCCGTTAGGTATGCCGTTACCGTTACTGTACGCTAAATGCGGTGCGTTATTGTGAATTGATTGAATAAACTACTTATCCGAACGCACCCCTGGCTCCAAAAAACACAAACTGCTAGTGAGGAGACCCAGGTGGGTTAACAACGAGAAAAGCGATTATGATTGGCTAAGGCAGAGTCATGTTTCATGGTAGCCAATCGGAGCCAGTGTTTTTACACACAAGCCAGGACACGCGCGCCACACACACACACACACACACACACACACACACACACACACACACACACGCGCGCGCGCGCGCACACACACACGCACGCACACGCGCGCGCGCACAAACGCACACACCAAACAGTTCGATGAAGCAGCAGAAATGGCGAGTCCGGGAGCAATAAATAAATAAATAAACAAAACTCTTGAAACTTGAGTGACGGGCAGGATCTCCTGTTTTTAAAGGCCTACGCGCAGGTTAACCGGACGTTTTGGTAATATGTGTATCATTTATTAAATGTCTCCAAAATAGTGTTAAAGTCCAGTTTTTGTCGTTTTTGGCAGTAACGGGTAGCCTGGATACCAGCCTGAACTCCGCCCACAAAATTTTTGGTCTGGGAGATCTGGAATTGAGCTAGTTGGGAGGTATTCAAGGCCTCGAAAAAGTGATCTGACCAATCAAATTGTAAGGGCGGGCTTTATACGTTGATGGACAGATGATACACATTAACGTAATCAACCACGTCACCAAAGAGCGCTCAGTTCGAATTCGTGAACAAACATGGCTGCCGCTGGAGAGCTAAGAAGGGTAGATTCTGCCATTGAGTCTGTTTTAGAAGACCTCGACAGCGCCTTAATTCTGAAAGAGGAACAGAGAAACGCAATCAAGGCGTTTGTAGATGGAAAAGATGTTTTTGCCGTGCTTCTTTTTCTACTTCTTCGAACGTGCGCTCAGTTGAGTTAGTTTGAGAATAGCTGTGCGTCGCACAACATGCTCTGATTTGTTTTAGGTCTATCCAATTGAGCGAAGAGGCATTTTCCTTCCTGGTTCCGCCCTATAATCACAGCCCAATGGTTCGGTCTCAGACTCATATTCTGACTAGAATTATGAGTATGACATCGTCAGGCTAAGTAGCGGGTGCAATCCGATGGAAAATTTGCATTTTCTGTAGTATTCAGCAGATGTTCCAATCCACAGCCTTTGCAACTAAGCAAATTGAAATTCAGTTGGAAGTATATCAGGGCCTTGAATGGGCAGTTTAGCATTTAAAACATTAAGGCCAAGTGAAAACTGCTCAGAAAAATCCAAATTCTTTGACATATAGCAACTTTCTTTTTTTACAGTAACGCAAATAGTTACTTTCCCTGGTAAGTAGTTACTTTTATTATAGAGTAATTCAGTTACTAACCCAGTTACTTTTTGGAACAAGTAGATAATTACTTTTTTAAAGTAACGTTCCCAACACTGCCTAACACACACAGAGATGTGTGGGACACTTGTTATTTTGCACAAGCTCGATCAGGCATACAGTGACTCACCAGAAGGGAAAGTATGGAAGGAATTCAGCAGGCTCTGCATAACCATGTCTGGGTTAAACCCTCTGTTGTTGGCCCCGGACCCCTGCATGCATGGCGATTGGTCGAGATTGTTCAGTGAAACAGTTGTTATTCTTCACTTAATGGTTCTGCTGGGAAGGCCACACTACGCGCCGGACATATCTGGAATAGCTTCCTGTGCGCGGTTTTGTCAAGAAGATTAAAAAGAACAGTGGAGGGAATCACAACAACAGGAGGCAGCGGAGGTACGGAGGCGTGCCGTCATTCCACAACAACAGGAGGCAGTGGAGGTATGGGGGTCTTCGGTCATTCCACAACAACAGGTATGGCCTTTTTTCATTACGTCATCTTATGGTCGTTTTGGTCAGAGTGAGTTATTTTTGATTTCTTCATCACGCCAACGTTTTGATGAGGACGGTTGGACGGTTATGTTATGGGTCATTGTCTGTGAGCCACTAAGGTGGAGATGAAAGAAAAAACAAAGTGGCTTGAAGATTTTCGGGATTCTTTGGTGACAGTGTTGCACACCTAGTCTGAAGCCAAAGAATGCTAGGATGAGTAACTAATACTTTCATTAAGCACACATCCTCTCATCTAACCCGCATATCCCCTATTGGGAATCAGGAGCATTGAGGTTTTTCAGCAGCATCAACATGGTCTCAATCATATATGATTTCCAACATATAGAGTCTAATGTGTGTAGTCTAACACTTTCTGTACAATTTAAGTAGAAATAAAAGTTACCTTATGTTTGTGGCATAAAATACAACCAATTTTCCCTTTCCTGAATAGAGAAACAGTTTTGCTCTTTCGTAAAAAATAAACCACCTAGAGTCAGGTGTTGACAAATACCTTTGTCTCAAATAAGGTAAAGATAACAGACATGAATCAAACAGAACCGAACAGGTTGATCCAGATAAGAAAAGCCAAACAAACAGCCATCCCTCCACTCTCCTGCTCCAAGGCGGCATCGCCTTCCACAAGCAAAACATAAACACAATCCAGACCGTGGGAAAGGTCAACTGGGCCTTGTTTACTTTTTTTCTCAATGAGTTTGTCAAGACTTAGAGTAGAGTTACCATTATGGGCCCAGCGGGTTCCCAGCACAAAGCAAGCTTCTAGCGGGCTCATCGTGAACGTAACAACCACTTTCCCTCATTGTTCTCCAGCTTCCTATCGGCCCCGGTCTTTTCCTGACGTGGCGCTGGTCACGTTGTTCCCTGGGAAGAAGGTACCGTCAGGAGGACGTGGTCCGGGCCGCCCAGAAGGTTCCCACGATCTCCTGACCTTCCTCCCATGGATGCTGCTTGCTCACAGCTCCAGAACAGGAAGTCTGTCCCCGATTTCCACCAAGGGAAGTCCAAGTTGAGTTTGTAATCACAGCCTCCAAGAATGGCTCAGAGAATGTTGCAAACTAATGCTGCCATCCAAGCGGGTTTCCCCTTTTTGGATTTAGTTAAATTTATATGAAAACATTGCGATTTTGACCCGATCTAACATCTTTAGTTGGTTTTTAAGGTTGTTATTGTGGAAAACATGCACTATATTTGACCACTTTGTGTCTTGTTTTTATGTGTATTTAAATTCAATCAATGTATCTATTACGTTCCTTAGATAAGTTTTAATCGTCTGCTTAAAAATATGTATATATTTATCTCTATGTGTGTGTCGCTATCTCATAACTGCTTCAGGATAGGAGATAATTATTATAGAACCTTAACATATTTTCATCATATCTTTTTGGGACGGTATGAACCTGAAACCATGATTTGGTATTTGTGTGTGCTTGTATTAAAGGTACAGTGTGTGCTTGTGTGTGACAAAGAGTGTCTCTGTCCGAGCATGCAAGCCAATTATTAGTTATCAGTATATCTGTTTGAGAGTACAGTTTACATAATATTTACATAGATAGATGGTCAAAATATAACTCTCCCTCTGATTCGTTGAGCCTAGAGCTCTGCATGCCTGTAAAATGGTAAAATGACAATAAGCAGACGTTTTCATCCAAAGCGAAATAAAGGGAATGTCTGTTGACCATTAATGAGCAGGAAGCGTTAAAGTTAGCAGGTTCGAACCCAGACCCTTTAAGCTGTGAGTCAAACACTATTTTACTACTAACTAGCCTATTGTATGCATGTTTAAAAACAAGATGAGGATGAGAATTATCCAAATGAATGAGGCAAAATCGATATCAGAAGATGGGCCATAACAAATTGCCCAAGCAACCTCAACCTCAGAAAAGGAATTCAAATTGAAAAGATAGCAAGAAGAATCCACCAATCGTTGAGATAGGATGACTGAGACAGACCCCTCTTGAGAGAACGATGTCTGCAGATTGCTGCCTGGCCCCCTACCTACGCCTGTATCACATGTAGCTAACCAAACTAGATGACTTGAGGTGGAAAAACACCAGCTCAGTCACCAATCAGGTCAGAAATTAAGCCAAACTCCTATTACCTGTTCACCCATTGTTTGTGTTTCACTGTAAAGAGGCTTGCATGTAGAAACAATACAAGATTACTCAAAGTATGAATGTATCTTCTCTGTCATCTTTAAACATCGAAGCGCATAGACAACAGAAAGACGCACACAGATACAACCCATGACCCATGAACCCATTTTGGCTCAGAGGTAGCAGTTCCACGCCAACACTCGAAACTTGATAAGATATACACGGAAATAGTTGTGTTGTGACTACCTGCAGTCACACGTCAGTCTACCTTTCCCCGGAAAGGTAGACTTGTAATGTGACCTGTAATGTGAACAATAGAAGCGTAAATATAGACAAGGAGGTTGTCAAAGGATGTGCAATGTTGCTTGCCAAATCCAGGAAAATTAAATACACAAACAAACTTACAAACTGTAATTATAATGTTACTTGTATTGGAGACAGCGGGGCTAATAGTGTGAGATTATGATATAAGTTTGCTGTTAGATTTATTTTCAGTCTGTATTTGGATAGGGGTGTCATGTCCTTCCAGTACAGAATGCACTTGTGCATTTATTGTTTTTAAGTGATCGACTGTCTTGTGAGACATGGACTTGCATGAGATATGGTGTGTGTGTGTGTGTGTGTGTGTGTGTGTGTGTGTGTGTGTGTGTGTGTGTGTGTGTGTGTGTGTGTGTGTGTGTGTGTGTGTGTGTGTGTGTGTGTGTGCGTGTGTGCGTGTGTGTGCATGTCTTTGTCTTAAAAAAAGCCTGTGCACATATGATAAGCCTATCAATGGCCCAGAATCTGAGCTGCATCTTTGACGTGTCAAAATGCCCTCCTACATCGCCTATCGGGACTCAGGCAGCATCGGGTTCTGGCGACAAGAGGACACTCAATTTATTCAAACTGCTGTTGAATTTGTCATGCTTCTGGTCTGGGGACTGTCTGAAGTGGATGGCTTGGTGTGTGTATCGGGGCCAAATACGCATGATCTTCCCCTTTGTGTTCTCTGTCGGAGGAGGTTTGACCACCGACGGAAGTATCAGGTCAACGGACAGTGTTTTGTTTTTCGCGGTGAGAGCCGTTGATTGGTGGAAACCTGAGACGTTTACCTGCTTATAGAGGTCTTGAGCCTTGTGCACACTCAGCCGTGTGACGGAGTAGCAAAACGCTGTGAAAGAGGTCAGATCGTCCTCGATAGAAAGCCTGAGCTACTGATCCCAGATCAGATTGCACGGTAGCATGGGCCTATGGATCCGATGACCACCACTTTCTAGAGGACATTTTTATACCGGTGAAGGTATCGACATATTGCTGTTTACATTTTGAAGGTGTCCATAGGAAAGCATTGGGAATGGATTTGCCTGGAAAGACTAAATTGTACTAGCTTAATTTAAACACGGTATTACATCTACACACATATGGTATGTTTAATCTATGCCATTAGTTTTTCATTCATGCATAAGAGATTAACTACACTCTTACGTCACTAATAATTTTCTCACAGAGGGATCTCGCAGAAGAGGGATATGCATAGCTGTGTTTTTATTTCCCATGGTGCCTTTCCTCTGCAGCCCCCCACCACCCCAGATGGAATAGACTGAATCCATCCCCTCTCTGGAGTGAGTTCACCAGCTCTGAGGGCTCCAGCAGCAGTGTAGCTATGATGCTAAATGGATGATCCCAGAGGGGCTCACACCTAGTACTGAGTCGAGGTTTGGGGGCATTGACCCCACGACATGGACACGAGTAAACATTTCGATGCACAATACAAAATAAAGCTCACTTTATCTGTGTCACTCTCTGCTCAAGAAGTAAAAAGTTAAAACAAAAAGACATTATGAAGGAAATTCTAAATGATGAAACATTTGCAAATACACCAAAAAATGTGATATAGGCCTACATGTATTAAATATACATATGCATCTATACAGGGGATTATAAAATGGCTCATGGAAATGTTGAGATATTGTAACATTTCTCATTGAATATTAGCTATTTCTAGTTGGGCTATTCAATTATCTCAGCATACAATAATAATAAAATATATATAATAATATAACTCCACATAAATTGCTTTACGTGCTTTCAGTAATTAGTTTTTGAGAACTTGGTTTTTAGACAATTTGAAGTGAGACTGAACACTTGGATTGATTATCACCAATCAGAGTGAGCGTAATCAGAAAGGCGCAACGCTGGATCGGCGGGCCGGGGAGTATCTCAAAACTTGGAAGTCCGTTCTAAAGCCGGACGATAGCCCACACTAGATCCATTCGTATAGATTAAAGAGAAGATATTCTCATATGATAAGCAATATTTTATTCTTTTTTTGATGATTATTTTCAACAAACAATGTGCACACAGCACCAATAATCCATCCCATATTTGCGCGGAAGGAGGACCTACATATTGCTGAGTGCGCGTTCGAGACGAGACCCACCGCTGTGTATGCACGCTTGAACTTTTACACTTCTTTTAGAATGATACAAAATGAATCAGCTAGGGATAATGCATAGCCTACCTAAGCACTGTTAAGAAATAAATTAATTTAAGGGAAATATTGTCTTGCACGAATGTGGGCCTATAATAAGAAGTTGTTTTGAAAGCTACTTCCGGAACAGAATACCCATGATTCTCCTCGGTTTGGTTATAAATAGGCAGTGGCGCTGGATACGCTAGAGACAAGGTTTCGGACGTACAGTGTGCGGCCCCTCTTTGTGTCAGCAACCAATCACCGATCCGAGCGGTCAGTGGGTTCCGAGGGGGCGGCCGTGACCAGCCTATCAGTTATTGGCTGGTAGCGGCCGCCCTGTACGCTCGGAGCATTGGATGCAGAAGCGTCCTTATAAAGACCCTGCGTTCCGCCTCGACCGACGCAGACTTTTTTTTTTAAAGCTCCCGTCCTCTCTTGTCCGTGGACCAACAAAACATCGTCTCCCAAAGCAGCAATACCTCCTAGGTTAACTGAATAGGTGGTTTTAATTTACGGATGGTGCACTTTTCCGTGGAGCTTCTATTAAATAGTCACTGTTTTGGTTTTCTACAAGGTCACCAAGTTTCATTTTTCGACTATATCATGCTGAACACAGAGGAGAGGTAGGCTGTTTTTTTTGGGGGGGTTTTGCATACATGTCAACATGTGTTCAATTGATTGTTTTGGACATCTTAATCCAACAATGGAGACCTGTGTACATGCATGACAGGGTTGTAAATAACTCCTGATTTGCGGAGAAACGGACTCTTGCGCGGTTCTTTCCACAGCGGGTATCACCTGACTGTGGGGTTACAGTAGTGGTTGTTGTGCCACTCTCTGGGGCGTTTTGCGATTGACTTCTGACCTTTTTTATTTTTAACAATTCGACTGTTTTGTATGACGCCGTGCAGCCAAGAGCTCTGCTACATTTTTGTGTTTTCTTCAGACGCGTTGAAATGATAAATTGATGATGTATCGTTACGCTCTTCGATGACGACGCAAGGATATTGGCTTCATTATACCAATCGACAAACAATGCATGTTCCTGTTTCCTTTCATGTCCTACATGATTACGTCTACTGCAAGGATGTGGAAGCTTCTAGCGATTTGAGCATGCTCTCTGTCGACTACCAGACACATGGGGGGTATTTGATGTTTCTGTGGTAACGTCTGATGTTGTTTCGCTGTGATCTGTTTTGATGCACCGTGTTGTGTGAGCGGTGCACTCTTTGCAGGATGATGATTACGTTTCACCCCTGTCACTGGCCTACATTGGGAGCATTAGATAACAAATCCTTTAACGTTTTGCTGGCTCACTTCTGAAGCGTCTACCAAAGTCACTTTGAGGTTATGGATGCCTGGAGTGCACATAGGGCTGCATCATTCATGTCTGTGAAATCAATATTTACCAAATAGTCGCTACTTTTTTTTAAATATATTTGACTCGTTTCTTAATAAGAGTCTGCCTGGTTAAAAACATCAATTTGGTAGTGTTTGGCCAAACGGGACACCTGGCATTTACCTGAGTTCAGGTGATTTTGGGGTCTGTACATTATGTACAGCCGCCCTTTTCCATCGCAATTAAATGCCACAGGATAGATTACACCGGCCGAGATGGGAATGGTGTAACCAGTCGTGTTATTGTGTACCAAGTTTATCCTTGAGACAAGTTAATCGCCATATGAGGGTGTTAAGACCTAATGGGACGGTTCGGTTTCTGTGTTGTGCTACGACGGTGTTATGACGTTAGACAAAGTCTGCAGAGAACATCAACAATGTATTAGTCTATCGGATATACACCACAACCCACGCTGTTGTAGGGACATGCAAGTTATCCATGAAAGGTGCCACAGTAAACACACATTGGGTAGTTTTCTGATTGTAAACAGCTCATTTGCATAGCACTATACATGTCCTCTCTTGATCCCTTCTGTCGTTCCCTTCTCCCTGTTCATTCACTGGTTTCATGAACCAAAAGCAACCGTGGCCAATGTATTACAAGCAGGAAGTAGAACTATGTTCTGAAGGGATATCCTAGTGTTGGCTCTTTGTAATACTCAGGACAATAGTACAGTAGCCTACAGGCATTCAGTGCCGTTTCCACCTCAAGGCCGTCCTCCGACAGACAGATGCTTAATCCCCCAGGATAATCAACTAAATCCGTCCTCAAACCAACAAGCCATTCATAATACAACCCAATTAGTTTATCTCTCTCAATTCAAAATGCGTTGTTACAAAAACGATCAAAAAAAATCGTCGCTATACACTGCTCAGTTGTACTCACCTAAGGCTCAGTATGACTAAGAATAAAGTGACAGGGATATGTAAACATTGTAATTAGGGTTTTCAGTTCAAAGGTATAACCTTAATTGTATAACAGTATAGTCGTTTAAGTGATCTCCCTTGCACGCTTGTCTTCCATATTACAGGCTGATCATAACTATTATTAACCATTAACTATAACTCCTCCACACCTATGATGAAGAGGGGCAGTGTTCTAGACGTCCCTCGTCTCTGTCCACCTGCACTTGGACAGAGACTCTGTAGCCATTTTAAAGCAGCCTTCCTTATGAAACGGTTTGTTGGCCCGTATTCCTCATTTAGGCCGACCTAGTGCCTGTCTGGCGGACTCAGATGGCGGTTTGGATGTGCGGGGGTGTGGCAGAAATGTCAGAGGGGCAAGGGTGTTGCCTTTCAAAACAAGCTGCCATTTCTATCATGGGCAGGCACGTTTTTCTTTTTTGTTCTTGTAAAGGGTAGTGAGGTTGGGGGGAGAGGAATATTCTTGGCATCCTTGCCACTGTCCTCCTCTTCCTCCTTGTCTTTGCCAGCCATGACTTCCATCATTGCTCCAACCTCTCACAGCCTCCTCTAATTGGACATGTGTATGTTTTGTTACTCATGCCATTCTCGGTTCTCCCCTGTTCTGCCCACACCAAGCCTAAAGTATGGTGCGTTTTTGAACTTGTTGTTGTCATTTTTCATTTTCGTTTTTGTTTAGATGGTATTATAACATTTCAATGACCCATCCAACCTATTTAATTAACACTCTTTTTCCCTTTTCATTGGGATGTATCAATATCTAGTTCATCTTATTCTATTACTCTCGCTAACCAACAAAATATAGAAGTTGTACGCTGTTGCCAGAGGTATGTATCGAGTATATCTTGTAAAGGCACAATTAAGATAACATAACAAGGTGTGTGCATGTGTATCTGTGTGTGTCTCCAGCTCGTGCGTGTGTTTGTTCTGCCTTGTTTTGCACTTTATGTACTTGTAACGCCTCACAAGGCTTTGCAGTTGTATCTTTACTTCCTGGGTTCATCAGCCAAAGCCCAGATCTTAACTAGATTATAACTACTAGTGGAAGTAGGTATGAGATTAACGCTTTAATAATCCCAGAAGGAAAATTCGGATACAAAACAAATATAATGGAGTATTAAAAGGTAGCGGCAATATACCCAGGGCAAGGCAGGGCCGTGCAGCTCCTGAAAGGACAACAGGGCAGCCAGCGGTCTCCCCTCCGTGTTCACAGTTGCTCGGTTAACCAATGCATGAAACAAACAGGGAAAATACAAGTAGGTATTTACATGATGTGCTCTGTGGTTAACGTAGCCTAAAGTATAGAGACAGGGCTTATCCTGAAATGTGAAGCACCAAAGCAGCGTCCGTTTAACTTTAAAGCCTTGTAAAAGATAGTGTTCTGCACGTCATGACCGAGAGGGAGTCGCAGCGTAATGATCTTGTTTTTCCACCTACCTGGTAACTATACAGACATAGCAGAGTCTCTAACCGGTCTAGTTGCCCGGGAGGAGCAGCGATTGTGAACTCCCCTGCTTGCACCTCCTCGACCGAGCCCTTGTTCTTGTTATCGTCTGGTAGTCGTAATGCAAAAGTCAAGTTGGCCCAAAAAATGCATGCATGCAATGCAATGGGGACATTGGTTCAGATCTTGCTGCCTGAGAAGAAGTGTAGTGCCCAACTGTTAGTAGCTCTTTAACTAACTATCTCTTTAACGAACTAAAGAGCAAATCAACTATTTTCAGATAATTAATCAATTACAACATAATGCATTTGCAGTGAATTTGATTGCTTGGTCTAACAAGCTAAGCCATCCATTGTATGACAACACATTAATAAATGAATGGGTATTATCTGATTAATCAATTGTCAAAAAACGAGGGTACAATAGCAGTGAAACTAAACTAAAGTATGAAACAAGTGTGCTTACTATCATTACGTCACACTAGTCTCTATATCACCAGAGGCTGTGTGGTGTTCACGACACCAAAGGCTCATAATTCACATATTTTCCAAAGACCATCTAGGGCCTGGTTCACTGTCACTTTAGAGGGTAAAGGATGGCAAACAAAAGAAATCGTAGCTTTTTGACTGCCTGCTAATATATATTTCAGTACCTTGTAGTGACATTTAATATTTATGGATCGGGAGGGATAGATTCCACGGCAAATACGTTACATCATAAGCGGACGTGATGAATATCATGTACAATTTGGAGATTTCCGTGATTCCCTGTGCCTTTTCTTAGTTGAAGCCCACGGGCAGAACACGAATTATGAACACATCGGAACGGAGCCAAGAGAGAACCAGGTCTTGAGGTAGATGGTACAGTCAGTCACATGACCTCCTCCTCTCCTCCTCGCTGTGTCTGGGATGTGAAATGTTGCACGGTAACTCCAAGCGCCAACGCCATGCTGGGTTCCTGGGCCCTCGCAGGAGCTATTTCCAGAGGTGTTTACTGGTCATGTGCTTGTTGACCCACCCTCGTCATATGGCTGGCTGGCTGTCTGGCCTTCTGGCTAGCTGGCCTTCCGGCTGGCTGGCCTTCTGTCTGCCGTTGACTGTTCAACGGTTTTCCCAAACTGGTATCCAATTGGTACTCCTCAGTCAATAGCTGGAGTGCTTTAAGCTCTGTCTTGACCTCGCCCGACAACTGTGTCCGCTCTTCAGCTCTATGGCTGCTGTTTAGCCGAAGGATAACATCATTAGCTTTTAAGCAAAAAATGTTGGTCGGTTTTTAAGCTAAAAGATTTTGATTAACGTTTTTGCTTGGTTATTAAGCCTAAAGACAATATAATGAGCGTTTTAACCATCAGCCTTAAAGCCGGTAGACAATTCTATACTCAGATTTGAACTTTTACCCACAATCTTTACCCAAAAATACACTTTTTAAAAGTAGTTTAAACTTGTAGCCCTGTAGACTTGCAGTATGAACTCTGTTTGCTATGGTCGGACAGAAGAGAAGGCTTTGATGAACGGCAGAGACTGTCTTCCTCAGATAACGGCTCTTGGCCATTTGTTTGGAAACTGGAGATTAATCTGTCAAGGAAAACGAAAGAAAATAATTGGATAAACAAGCTGTTTCTAAGAATAGCCAAGCGATGCCAAGCCCATTGGCCTCTGTAACAGTTCACTGGGGACAACAATGACACATTTAATGTAATACAGATTGTTTTAATATTCATAGTATTTAATAATTTTGACTGAGGACAAGTTCCTGGGTGGCTATGAAAAGCGAAACCAAAAGCGCACGGAATCTTCAGATGCATTTAATGAATGAATGCATGCATGAAACAGCTGTTTGTGTTGACAGGACTCAGGTAGTGGTTGGCCTGTGTATTTTCTTTGGCGTTCCTCTTAACAATACGTGGACAGAGCAGGTGGCCCAGCCAGCTGAGAGGGTTATTAATAAGGGCGGGGGGGGATCCTCCATTAACGATTGGCTTTCCAGTGTTTACTCTGGACGTCCTTCTGTTGTCAGTGCGCCTGCTGTGGATTCAGTTAATTACCCTCAATTACAAAACCATATAAACCCCTGAGTAGACGGGTAACAGAGGATCGTCTGGCTTCGACGGGCGTCTGACTCTCTAAAATTGCACTTAGCCAGGTTGCGTGTGAAATTCAGAGCAACTCTAATAGCCCTGAGCGCTGTACGTCCACACTGTGACTCTCGAGATGAGTTCACATGCATATTAAATGGGCGCTTGTTCAGTGAAGCCGATGATGCAGCGCTAACCTCGACCAACAAGTAGAGGCCTAAAGTTATCTTCCATGGTAACATTGCATTGCATGTTTTCTCCTGTGTTGTTGTTGCCTGTTCTTGTTGTGGTTTAGAATTTCTACTGAGCTAGTTTATGTTCCCTTCCAGTTCGTCGCTGACATGCCCCAGGCTGTCGGGCTCCAGTACCCAGGGTCCGGGGCCTCTGTGGTGCTCCTGATGCCCCTCACCCACAGCTAAAGATCCCGGGTGGGCGAGGGACTGTCAGGGATCACTCTCTGGGCGTGCTACTCCATAAGGTGAGTTTACGCACACACGCACGCACGCACGCACGCACGCACGCACGCACGCACGCACGCACGCACGCACGCACGCACGCACGCGCGCACACTCACAGGCTGCTTAATGACTTGTATCTTAATGCGCTGTAAGTTGATCTTGATAAAAGAGAGCGTCTGCTAAATAGCACTCTGGCAGAGGAAGTGGACCAGTTCAGCCCTTTCTCCCCGCTGTGATCGTTGCTCAGCTGATGCATGTGCACCCGACCGCACAACCGGCTATTTACGTACTTTTCTTTATGTTGACAGCGTGGGTGTGGACCGATCTGGAACGAGCCTAACCCTAAAACCACATCACGCAATCCAGCTCAGTTCACTCTGGGACAGGCCCGAGTTGGCACCATAATACTCTCACACCCCAGAGATGAGCAATGTAATGCCTTGCCTATGTGGAGCAGTTGGGAGTTGGGACTCATGGGAGACAGCGTTTCAAAATAATAACAATAAAAGAGCCGACGTGCTTGAACCTTCTTGTCTGGGTTCCTTAGCGTCGCTTGACCTGACTCTATATGCATATACAAATATTTCCACATAGTCTACACACACCTGAGGTGTCGAGGCTTGTTGTTGTTGCATACTATGACTGACTAATCATTCAATTAGTAGATTCTTTTAACCAAAGGGGTTTACGGGGAAATCTTTAGAAGTCATTAGGGATCAGTAGGGCTATGGCCTTATTCATGCCCAATCAACGTTGCGGGTGGACCAGACAATGCCGCACTGCCTTGTCTGCCCCCTTATTCCAGCGCAGCTCAAAAGATCTCACAATGTTCAATAAAAACGCAAAGGACTGTGTAAAGTAATCGAAAACCTAAAACCAACCAGCTTCAAAGGCACAAAAAGAAGAAGAGAGGCATTGCGGGCGATTGCCACAAACACCTGGGCAATGGGCGAGTGTCACTTCATGGCCCGTTTGTGTTCGGTATCTTGTGGCCTTCATACACGCCTTCAGGGCCGGGCCGTGCAGCTCCTGAAAGGACAACAGGGCAGCCATCGGTCTCCCCTCTATGTTCACAGTTGCTCGGTAAACAGTGAAGTGCTACAATGCTAACGTTACACGGTAAACAAAGTTCGTCAAACAAGGTCTTCCGGTCTGATCGCCGGCTTACTTGATTGGCCGCCGCAGCGTGAGTTTCCGTTGCGTTTATCTAAAGGTTGATTCTGGTTCAACCTTTTCGCCGCAGGGCGGCTTTTATTTTTATTTTTTTTAGCTCAATGCTCCCATTCAAAAGAATGGTCGAACAGGCGTTTGATTTCGCCCCAAAGGCCTGATTCTGTGTGAGTCGGCCCTAAGGGGTGTTGCTCCAGGATGGCCCAATGTGCATATCCTTCCGAACAACCGTCGGAGCTCTACGCATCTCCTTCTGCTCTCCTTCTGCTGCCCGCAACAAAGACATGTTCTACACCCGACTTGTTTAGTATAATCCATATCCATGTTCCAATTTAGTTTATTTCAATGAATATCTATCATGATTGATGGATACCTTTTTGTTCTCCACCCTCTCCCCCTTCCTTCCCGGGTCTCAAGGACACACGATTGACCGTGACCCAGGCCGGTGGCCCGGCCAGCGGCGGTCCGGCGGTTTTCCACTTCCACTACCAGCTGAGCGAGCAGCACGCAGCCTGCTGGGACGCCATCCTTCGTGGGGAGCGCCTCTTCATCCAGATCCCCCCGGGGCAGCTGGCCGAGGGCAGCAAGGAAGGGTACGTCTGGGAGGGCGGAGAAGACGGGTTTACTGCATCATGCCAACCCCCACAATCGCACTCCATGATTGGGTTGAGTCATCACATCCTGACTTGTGACGAGAGCTCTTCCAACACATTGGCAGTGCACACGGTTGGCACCTTGTAATGCAACTTTACAAAGTTTCCATTACAAGCTACGGGATTTGGCTGTTCACAGACATGGCACAAATGCAAGCCTTTTCGCGTTCCAGGCACGCTTCCTGTACCACCAACGTACAGAGATTGATTCCTTGTATGTGTAACCTACTTGGCAATAAACAGGTTATATCAAGTGAAGCCTCAGATTTGCCCCCCTCCATGGGCCTTATATTCACCTGGCGGCCACCTGGGTTCCAAACACTCACTGGGTGAGGGGGGAACTGAATGTGGAATAGCGCATTCAGTTCCCCCCCTCACCCAGCTTGTGTTTAGAACTAGAATGAACTGTAACTAAACAAAACATTGTAGACAAACAGAAACTTCAGAATCAGAATGGGGTTTATTTTGCGCCAAGGCTGTGAATGCCACATCCTATAGTTTGTGATGGAAAGCTGCATCGCAAGGTGCCAACCGTCTGCACTGCCAATGTGTTGGAAGCGCTCTCATCACAAGTCACGATGTGATGACTGAACCCAATCATGAAATGCGATTGTGGGGTGGGTGTGATGCAGTAATGAGATGTGAGAACAGCTGTAGCCGCTCTTAACCAGCTGTAATCGCACTTTTGTGTTGCATCGCATGTAAAAAATGCTTACATCATTCTCACCCTCTTCCCATCTCTCTCCCCTCCTCTCTCTCGCTCTCTCTCTCTCCACAGGCTCACCGCTCTGCTAGAGTTCACAGAAGAGAAGCTCAAAGTCGGCTGTGTGTTCCTCTGGTTCCATAAAAGCAGAGCTGACCGACGTAAGGCATTTTGACACCTTGTTCGGTTTGGCACGCTAGCAGGAAGGCCCCGAGGTCTGTTTATATAATATTGAAGTGGCGTGGCAATGAATGCCACATGGACGAAATCAGTATTTAGAACACTTTGTTTTGTACACAATGTGTCCAAGTACATGCATGCATTATTGTAAGATCCCATAATTCCCATTATAGCATGCAGACAAGCCTACTGCCACATTTGCATGGAAGTTTTAATTGTGAATGAAAGTATATTCTTTTATTTTACATCACTTTTTGCCAGTATATTTGACAGGCTGGTTTTGAGTTTCCATGACCCTAGCGAAGTTAAGATTAAGATGATTGTTCTTGTGAAGTTTTCTTTACAAGTAGTTTATTAACCTCTACATCAGGGATGGGCAACTGGCGGCCCGCGTCCTCACTCAGTGCGGCCCGCATCCTCACTCAGTCAGGCCCACACATAATAAAAAAAAAAAAAAAAAAAAGAATAATAATAATTGATCGAGTTACAGAAAAACTCGGTGAAGAAAGATGAGAAGAATTCATAGAATTCGAAGGCAAACCCATGCGTCTAGTTTGCTTAGAAGCGATATCAGTCATTAAAGATATCCACTTAAGTCGCCACTACAACTACTACAACTGCTTGTTGGGTTTGAGTTCATTGAGTTGTTGCACTTAATGTTGGGCCACTGTTTTTCAGTTTTTTGACTTCATTGAATGATGATGTATGGGAGCCCTTTGCACTGATACAAATACTGACCATTCATGTGGCTGTTTGAGCATGGAAAACATGAAATGAATGTATGTTGGTTCAATTAACATACCGTACATAGGTTATGATTCTGGATGATTTTTTAGGTAGTGGCCATCCCCAAAATGCACCAGAATACAGGAAATCATATCTACCAAATTCAAAATTGTGTAGCTTCTCTCAGCTCACGTTTAGTTGAAGTGTGCAGTCATGTGGCCCTCCGATGGTTATGATGAAAAATGTGGCCCTCTTTATCATGAAAGTTGCCCATCCCTGCTCTACATGATCAAGCAGATACTGCCATGTTGGTTTGACGATGAGCTCAGATGATGCTGCTGATGATGATGATGATGATGATGATGCTGATGATGCTGATGATGCTGATTCTTCCTCCACCAGTGGCCATCATCAGGACGTTCCACTACATGGGCTTTGAGATGGTGAAGCCGGGAGACCCCGTGGTACCGGCCCGTCCTGACCTTGTCTTCATGGCCTACCCTCTGGAGGCCAGCAGCTCCGATGAGGAGTGACCCCCCTGGACGTCCCTGCAACCCCATCTGTCCTCCCCCCCCCCCCCCCCCCCCTCATCTTCATGGCCTACCCACTGGAATCCCCTGCCACCCCATCTGTCGTCCCTCACCTCATCCTCTGCCGATGTTGCACTGCAACACTCCCCCCCCCTGGATCCCTCCCTCTGGATCCCTCTCTCCCTCTCGCCCAAACTAACCCAACAACAGGAACGGAAACGAACAGCAGAGTTCGAACACATTCAGCTTCTTCTGCTGACTGTTTGATGTTTCCCTCTGGTTGGCAGAAGGAACAGATGTTAACAAGGGCCAACAGCCATGGTAACATCTGTCGGACAATTTGGGTGAAGGTGGGAGAGAAACCACTGCATATCTCTCCTCTTTCAGGTCTTCCGAGGCTTTGGGTGGTCACCTTGTAGGCTCCACATGGGCATGCTAGAAAGACAGCATGACGGGAGATTTTAGTAGCACACATTTAGCCGACATTGTGTTTAAAAAGTAGTTTTGCATTAAAACTATACAAGTGTGAGTTTGATGTGTCGAGTTTTCATGTGAATGTAATCAAATTGATATATATATATTTAAATTAATTGGTGATCATCCATCTGGCCATCATTCCAGCTAGCATCGCTCACTTGCGGTTTAAAGAAATCTGTATTTTTACGATCTTTTTGGTTAGTACCGAAGACTATGTTCCTGGCACATCACGCATACATCGTAGACACCACATAGGTGTTACGGCAACGAGAAAACTTTTAACCCAAGATGGGTTAGGCATTTACAGGCTTCCACTGTCAGAGGAGCTGACACTGTCTATTCCAACCAGTTTGTTGTTTGAACTATCCCCTAGTTCATACCTTTTAGTGAACTGTGCTGTAGGTGACCCTGCTGGAGGCGAAGGCCTGGTTGGAGGAGGGGGAGAGCGAGGGCTCTTTGTGCCTAAAGAGAGGAGTGCTATATGCTTTTATACTCTTGAGTCTTATTACTGTAGATACTGTAGATTACTGTTGATTTTCCTGTGCACACCCAGCACCGTGGTATAGAAATCACCCTCGGCACCTTTATCGTTTAGACAAAGCTGTTCTTTTGTTTTCGTTTTCTCGAACAAAAATAAAGCCAAAGACTTCATTCTGTGTCTGCAAACATGGTCAAGTTTATTTTGAACATGGATCTTTTAAAAAAACCAAAATAAGCAATGTGGGGACAAAAAGCAATATTGATAGATCATACCGTCTCTGTATGTCAACTTATAAGAGGGCAGATAACCTACTTTGAGAATCCTCCCTTTTCCTTTGTGTTGGGGTGTTTGGATTTTGACCTAGTTTGCATGTGCATAGACCAGACGCCTCTATACTGCTGAGTGGCCTGTGACTCAAAAGCTGTTAAACCAATGTCAATATCTGAATCTTTTCAAAACTGTATTTTAATGTAAATTTCTGTGTTTTTTGGGAGGGGTGGGGTCAGGCTGTCGTGGTTTACAGTTAAGAGTTAAACATTTTATGACACACTTGTATAATATAGATAGGCCTTAATTTCTTCGTGTGGGAGATAAATAAAATGCATATCTGAATGAAGTCATTTTCTTTCAATAAAATAGGCTTTTATAATAGAGCTCTGAAAATGATTTATTCCAAATACTCCAGTAATCTGCAGTCTGTTCAACTCTAAAGTGACTACCATGTTCTGCAGACAAATGACGAGTGTAGTTTGCCCTACAGACATATCCGTCTATTGAGAGCGGTTTGGAGCACTTAAAATACTTTAACAAAGTCACGTGTAGATAGACGGTTGCAAGATTGAAAGAGACAGAGTTGGTCAGTAGGTAACAGACATTAGTTTAAGCCTATATTGAATGTGAAATATTTTCACATTGATTGAACATAACTATCTCAAGCATGGGGATGATAGCCACTTCCTAGATCAGGGTTAGGTTTAGGGTTAACATCCCATTTCCAGGAATTCGCTGACGCTGCTTGCCATCGTTTCTCGGTTTCGTTAGTCTAGCCTACTCCTACAAATAATTCTCTACCCATACACCGAGAGGGCTTTATCAAGACGAATCAGGTTAGGTATTTGTATTGGCTTGAGTTGGTTATAATTGAGTAGCCCAACTGTGTATTCCCGAAAAAGGGGGCACAATAAAATGACCATTGATACTATATCACATTATACCCAAATAAAATATATATTATTTACTCAAATGTTCCGGAAAGTGTGCACTTCGCGGCTACTGCCGGCTACACATCTTTTTTGGGATCTGATGACGAACAAGAACTTAACTTGGGCCATAAGTAGGCCAATACGATGGTCAAGAGTCTATCTCTTCTTCAAACATAGCCCTGAACATATCTGCATTATTAAACCAGTACCATTTTAGCTATGGAAAAGCAGTGATGACGATATCTTCAGGGTAACCCACTACATGTGGTAACTATAAAAGCAATTTAATATCATACATTACAATTCGTGGATGTTTTTACCTAAGCACCTTCAAGTACGACAAAGATCCCCGTGCTGTGCATTCATATGGAGCAAGGGTTGTGTCAGATAGTGTTAAAGAACAAATCAAAAACTCTGTACCTGATCAATCATTCGGGTTTATTTTAAGAAAAAACAACACAAGTAGAGCAACAATGTGCTTCTGGCATTTCACACAGTGCACTCGTCAACTGAGCTCACACAATCATACACACGCAGGTAAACTTAATATAGGAGGCGAGGGCGGAGGCGGTCTTGGGGACGGACTACTTGTCTTTCTCCTTCTGCTCCTTCTCCTTCTTCGCCTTCTCCACCTTGGCCTCCTCCAAGTCGTGCTTCTTGATGAGCTCCTCCACCTCCTTCTGCTTCAGCACCTTGATGCACGTCTTGCCGTTCTCCCGGGTCAGCGTCGCGATCTCCACTACAAACAAATAGATGTTCAAATGGACTGCGTTCATACAGCGCTTTCCCTCACAGCGGCCCCTCAAAGTGCTTTATAGTCGCTGCCTGACATTCACCCATTCAACCAGACGGCGGTGACAACCATGCAGGGCAACAGCCAGCTTGTAAGGAGCTGTTTGGGTTAGTTGTCTTGCCCAGAAACACCTCGACACTCGCGCAACTAGCAACCTGCCTGTTACCAGTCAACCTGCTCCATCTCCTCAGCAACTGGCCTTGCACTTTCTGGGTTGCATCTTCATTGTTACATGCGCTTATTGTAAGTTGCTTCTGACAAAAGCAACTTGGTGTTTGTCTCTTGATCGAGATGTTCTGGGATCGATTCCTTCGATCCTAATGCCTGCGTTTGAGCTGCTGTACACTTCCTTAAATGAGATGCAGCTAGGGCCTAGCTTTAGGAGAAGCCAACGTTTGGGGAAAGGAGCAAAACCACAGCTCCACTCGGTCAAACTCCCTCTTGAATTCTCATGTGGCCTGATTGTGGAGAACACCTGCTAGGGCATAAGGGGAGTGATAGAATTACAGCTCCTCTTTCATGGGTCCCACTTTGAACACTATCTGCGCCCGCTCTTATCTTGTGACTCCCTTCAGCAGATAAGACATTGCAGTGTTACAGGGTCACTGGCAATACACAACAGCTCCTTGTTTGAACAGCAACAGGAAATGTGTGTGCACATCATGAGATAATCAGCCAGACAATCCGCATAACACGGACTAAAGCAACAGATGAAGACATGGTCTTTGTCTCTCAGCTTCTAGCTGTTGGGTTTGCAGTTCAGCTGCAGCTCTTGTGAACTCTTGGTATAAACTGCCTTGATAAGAGTGACTGTCCACATCCATATTGAATTTTTTTTGTCTATTATTTAGCTTTTCCTTTGAAGATTTTTTTTTATTAAGGGTTAGCACTATCTTTCATTTAATTAAAATGTATCTTTCTATAAAGACGCGTTTTATCTTGTTACGTCGTATGTGTCGAGAATTCACATGCCCAGCTTAGTAACTGTCGAGTTGTCGTACTCTATCTAAATTCTCCATTTCGTGAAGTGGTGCCCAAATCTACGATACATTGGTATATTTAAGGCTTCTCCTCACTAAGCTACAGGACCTAACCCCTTCCTGCTCCTGACTGAGCCTTCCTCCACCATTACCCATGCCCAGATCAAGTCCTCGTGTTCCACTGCCCATCGAGAGCTCAGAGACGCCGGGCACTGACCTTTCTCGGCGGACAGCTTGCTGACGTCCATGGTCTTGTTGAGGACTTTGACAGCGAGGGCCAGCGCTGAGGCCAGAGACATCTCGCCCTCTTTGAAGTCCTGCTTCAACATGGACACCGCAGACTGGTGGGAGAACAGGTAAACAGGACATGTCAAGATAAAATTACATTTCAAAATAAAAGCTCTATGTATATAAAAATCACTTATCGATAAACCATCCAAGTACTACAGGTAAAATAAAGAGGTTTTGTATTGGAAAGCCCAGCCACAGTCCTGATAGCCATCATACGGGGACTCACTTTGAGAAGCTCAACCCAGAGACATGCTTCCAGTGATACACAATCCCTAGTGCGGCAACATCTGTAAGGAATGCAACTGACGCCGCATCCACAACACTGATGATATGTTTGATGACCTCGTAGCTCTACCATTTATGTAAACAAGGTTTAACTAGCAAGCTAGCTTGACAATCGACCTCTACAAGGTCATGGTCAAGCAAGGCTGGATCCTTGTTCAGGTCAATTACTGTTCCTACTTATGTTAATAAATGTAAATAAAAACAATCAACGTCCATCAGAAAAATCTGCGGCTGGGCGCCCTCTGTCTGCCGTATATGGAATCACATCTCTGCCCTTTGTCAATTATGTTTTTTTTGTGCTATAGTTCTTGTCCACAAATCTTTTTGTGTATTTGTGGAGAAGAGAGTGCATCCTTTCCATAATTGAATTAATAGAGAATCACATCTCTGCCCTTTGTCAATTATGTTTTTTTGTGTATTTGTTTTTTTTGTGCAATAGTTCTTGTCCACAAATCTTTTTGTGTATTTGTGGACAACAGAGTACATCCTTTCCATAATTGAATTAATAGAGGGATAACTAGGAGCAGCAAAGGTCTGCAGGACAGATTTGAAACTGTGTCGCAACACCAAGCTTGTACCCACCATGGTCAAATAGTGAACGTTTGTCACAAACAGGGGAGCTTTCGCTGTCTAAAATATTAAATGAAACAAGGGCCTGCCACTTCATTGGCTGTTGGTTTTGATGTGACGGGCAGGGTGACCCCTGACCCCGAGAGACCCAGCAAGATGACTCACGGCGCTGTTGTTGCCGATGCAGGTGGCCTTCCAGCCGCCGTAGTTCCCGCTGGGGTCGCTCTGGTACAGCTGGAACCCATAGTGCTTGTCCCAGCCCATGTACAGCAGAGACACGCCAAACGGACGCTTGCCTGATCCACACAAGAAAGAGTGGGAGGAGAGAGAGATATATAAAAGACAATTAGTATTAAGTGTATTATTACTAAGATTGTAAGCTACTTCAAGTTCACAGATCTTTGAATTCATTTTTTAATTGATAAGATAGTATACACAATGGACTCTATACCTTTGATATAGACAATAACTGTGAAACTATCAATATTAGGCTTTGTAAGGGGTCTTTCATTAGAATCATGCCGACGGTAGTTTCGAGGGAGCCGTCAACAAGACTAAACACGCTGGGTTGGTATGTGTTGCTGTGTTCAACAGCCCAGAGCAAACGGCTCAACTTAGGTCCCAGCACCCACCTCATCACCCTTCTGATAGCGCAGGGGAAGGGCACGCGCTCACTCACTATCCCATTAGAAGCCCCACTACCACACCACCAGGTGTGATGCTGAATAGCCATTACAAGCCATCTAAAAATTGACCCTATGATGACATCCCACATGGGAGGGTCCACCCCCCTAGAAGTTGTATGACGGATGGATCAGCTTCCCAGTTGGTACAGTCCATTTTGTAGGCCTGTCCGTTTGTTTTCGTGTGTGTGGATTTAACAGTGATGCCAGGGAGTGG
Organism: Gadus macrocephalus; assembly: GCF_031168955.1. Lineage (NCBI taxonomy): Eukaryota > Metazoa > Chordata > Actinopteri > Gadiformes > Gadidae > Gadus > Gadus macrocephalus. The sequence goes on along the minus strand of NC_082390.1, from coordinate 7,105,791 downwards.
GGGAGGGACGTACCTCCAAACTGGGTGTAGGCCTGTTTGATGTCACACAGGGCTGTGACCAGCTGCTCACAGGGCATGGGCTCCTGGTACTGCAGCAGGTACCTAGAGAGACGGCACACAGACTCGTCATGCTGCCGTACCCGGTGCTTACATTTCTAACACAGGTTACTCTTTATGCAATAAGTGCAAAAATTCAATGCAAGCGAGAAAAAAAAACCTGACCAACTTTATTTATTATTCTCTTCCTAGCATTCATATTTAATAATTGGAACAATACAAGATGCTCATCAGTAATCAATTAAACAGACATGCAATTTTATATGGCTGAATGCCATATGAGGACTTTTCTTATACGCTTTGCATTGAGATAAGATGTTCCCCGCAGGTTTCCCAGCAGTGTTGCTAGCGGAACCCACTGGAATAGATCTGCTTTATGGTCATATCCACAGCAAGATGGGAACAAGGATCCTAAATGCCTTGGTAAATGACCAACTATTTCTGTACGAATCTCATACATCATTTAAATTAATACACTCTTAATTTCTGCTTTAAAATGTCAGTCGATTGGTCTGTGAATACTATTAAACATTTACATCAATTGCTAAAGTAGTCCTCTAATTGTCAAATTATGCTCGGGGAGGAACCTTCTACATACTCTTGTCTGATAGCAAAAATAAAATAGTAAACACGACCAGGGAACACAGTTGCATTTAGCCTTGTATCAAGTGCTACATAGTATTCAGTGGCTCACCTCTGGGCTATTAGCCTCAGTTCATTGGTAAGCACGTTAGCATCTGATGTGATTCCAGCCACGCTGCACGCTATGTCTCTGGAAGAGAGGGAGAGGGCCAACGCGAAGAGATGAGATAGAATGACAAGATATAGCTGACTTCAAACAATTAAGGTTAGGTCTTTTGCAACAAAAGTAATGGTGTTCCTTCATTGATCTTCACTTCGTTGTTTGTAATCTTCAGCTGTGTTTTCTTAATATAATTATTGGGAGGTGGTCACCCACTACACAGACAATACTGGGTGATCATACGGATTTACAATAGTCAGGCTATAACTAAAAAGGTAAAGGTATTCTGATACAAGACACCAGATATTACAAACGGAACTGGGTGAAAAAGTATATGACTTAACAAGATATAAACAACTACTCACTCATTGAGTTTGTAGATCTTTTCTGAGAAGAACACTTCGTCCAACAGCTTGTGAATGTTCCGCCTTTCAGCGGCCAGCAACACGCCGTCATTGGCTAGGATTCCGAGGCAGGTGCCAGCGTGGCCAATGGCCTCCATAGCATACTCCACCTGGTACAGGCGCCCTACACACACACAAACACACACAATTAATATACATATTAGACCATGACACAAAACTAATAATGCAACACAAATAACCTTAAGTCTAAACCTAAAATACAAAATAACAAATCATACTGTAACCCAATATCAATGCTAAACGCTAATCCACAGCGCAATAAAATCTGTTAAGGAACATGCAATGCAGTGTTCACAGTCCTAACTGCAGGCGCCCTTCAGCAGTACAGAGAATCATGCTGACAACACGTTGCACTCACCCTCAGGCGAGAAGATGGTCGTCCTGGAATCATATCGACGGGACTGAAACAGAATTAATTCAGTTCTGGATTAGTCTTCAATGCACTTAAATAAAGACATTTTTTCAAGACAAAAAGCATTGTCACATTTTTTTTAAGTTTAAAAGTGTTTGAGTGAACTCACCATTTTTTATTACAGTCAGATTGTGTTGCTAAAATGGAAACATAATTTATAATTAATTCAGAGTTAAAATAACATTAAACAGATTAAAGCCGAGTTATACAGCTATGGTTAGCTCCCTCTCACAGAATGAAAGTGAAAGAGTTAGCTCTTAGCGCCTGATATCTGACAACTTAATCACGAACTACGGAAAAGATCAAGACCAGAGGCTGCTGGAAAGGTATAGAGAAGTACTTCGTATCTCTTGATAAAAGCCTATTAAAACCAAACAACTGTCCACACGTCTGTCCAGAGAAGAGGACGCCAATGCTAGCTAGCCTGTTAGCCTGTTAGCTCGTAGTGATGAATGAAGCAGCACAATTTAAACGAGGCAGCCCAATGGACCACTGTGGACAACAGCTCACTTTAAAGTAAATTAATCTGCACATGTTGCATCTATTATAACTACCTTATGATAAAGAAATTGAACGGAACCGCAGAGGATCTTAAATTAATGTAAAATAACTTGACAGAAACAAACCTCTTAGCGTGAGTGTTGTTCTTCTCCTGTTCCCGGTGTGATGTCACCGGATATGACATCTTGAGGTAGGGCGCCTCTAGTGACCTGGAGGGGTTCTGCAGTGCGCTTTCTGAACTTCGGGTAGCGGTTATATTATTGACCTAATATTATAACAAGATATATACTAGTTTCCTGCTTCCGTCAATGCAAGAAATGTGGTCGTGTTTGTTTTGCATCATATCGTGTAGTCATATCTTCATATCACCTACAAAGCTCTCCACAACCTAGCCCCCAGTTACCTCTGCGACCTCCTCCTCAAGAATACACTCCCTCCCGCTCCCTCCGCTCAACCTCTGCTGGACTACTATGCATCCCCACATCACGACTCACTACAATGGGTGCCCGGTCATTCAGCTGTTCAGCACCCCTCTGGAACTCCCTCCCCCCACACATAAAACAGTCAGACACCATTACAACCTTCAAGTCACAACTCAAAACTCACCTGTTCAAACTCGCACACAACGTCTAACTGATCACTGTTTTGATTGTTTGTTTGTTTTGTTTTGTCTTGTTTTTGTTATATTTATTTATTATTTATTATGTTTATTTATTTATTTTTTCCACAATGTCTTTTTTTTTTTAAACGATTTATGATGACTATATGCTCTGTAAGGTGACCTTGGGTGTCTTGAAAGGCGCCTCTAAATTAAATGTATTATTATTATTATTATTATTATTATTATTATTATTATCTATGTGAAACAATGATAAGAGACATTTATTAATATTAAGAATCTAAGTAGTCCATTCAGTGTAAATTAAAAGGATATACGTCTGGGGTAGGCGGCCAGCAAGAGTTCAAACAAAACAAAACTAATTTTTTTTGCATACTATTAAACTACAGCATACTAGCAAACTACTGCATCAGATCAATGGCTGATCAACTCACCCTCCCTACTGGAATACCAAGACATATCCGTTTAATCTTGCAATCTAGAATGGGGCCTAATTAGCTTCCCTTAAGATAGCCTACAGTATATGATGTATTCATATTTTTATTGTGGGTCCATCCATATGTGCATGTGCGCACTCCAGTCTACCACTAGGCGGCCATGTTGCATAAATATTGGGATATGTTTGACGCGAATTGGGTCAGGGTTAAAGTTATTTTTTATTTTATTTTTTTATTTTAGGCATCTAAATAAACATGATGTAGTGAAGAGGAAGCCAAAAAATGTCTGACTTGAGACACACCCATGATCAAATTCAAACACACACACACACGCACGCACGCACGCACGCACGCACGCGCGCACACACACACACACACACACGCACGCGCGCGCACACACACACACACACACACACACACACACACACACACACACACACACACACACACACACACACACACACACACACACACTGCCCTTGGGCAAGGTATTGGCGACACATGATCAAGCTCTATTGTCCGGTGATCTCAACTTCAGGTCTATTTTTAATCTTAACTATCAGGATATCGTGATAAAAGATTAAATATTCCCTGGTTTATGTGTGTTGTGTTAGTCTATATTACATGGTTTTCAATGCACATAACCTATTAAACTTGTGTCAGCAACAGACGCTACCACTTAATTAACATGTCAGGCCCTAACAAAGAAAATGGCTCAAGGACACAGCATAAAAAAACACACAGTATTTTATAAATCTTTAAGGACATTTTATGGCCAATTCACTTCAACCGAAAACAGTGAAAACAGCTTAAATCAAATGCAGTGTGCCATTAGCACCACTAAACAAATAGTGTGTTATTCATAATATTCAAACCATCCCTAATATAAATGAATCAGATTTATTTACGCTAATGGTACTCCAGTTCGCATAAATAAAGTCCAGAATGCACAGTAGGCCTACTCTTCGTCGGTTTTGTTTTGAGTCCGGCCTAGCATTTGTTTCTAATGAGCCGGGGATGCCAAGAGTCCCTGGCAGCTTACTGCAGGATTATCAAACATAATCATCTCCTCACCTTGTCCTGCTGGGATCGGCAGAGATCCAGAGAGCAGCTCCAGAGAGCTACAGCTGCAAAGCCTCCCTAAACAACCCGTAACACCACACTGTTTATCCACCGACGGAGACGACGGCACGTTCTGTGATTGATGCAACCGGACCCAGACGTCTGCCCTGCGCCTTAAAAAGCCGCGTTTCTTCTCCACGTTCCACGGGGATCCACCTGAAGAAAACAGTAGAATCCCTCTTGGGGTTGTTTATGTGCTTTAGGCCGCTGACATAAGCCTGAGTTTTTTGCGATTTCACCGCAGACCCCAAAATGCTGCCGCTGGAGTTGAAGTTAAACAATCTGTACTGTGCTCCTGCAGCCGTGGGCTTCATCCCGTTTCAACAAACAGCTCCATTGTTTTGACATTGGGCCTCATGGCGAAATGATGGATGTGAGCTCTCGAATCTCCGCTGGCAGCTTAATTATTTGGTATCACTGAAGAAGCCTATGTTGTAACAGTTGATCAAGCTGCAAGTTGGCCAGTTGTGCTCTCAGGGGCCTTGTATTGCTCTCTATAAACCCTGTCAGTGGTCAGAGTGGAGGCCTTCTTCTTCCCCTGCTGAAATAATGCCTTGTTTCTCATCAGCTCCCCAAAAAGTACAACAGGCTGCAGTCCTGCACACATACCCACACAGAGACACACACTGACACACACAAACACACATATGCATGGACACACAATGGTACACACGGATGTAAATGCACACACAAAAACAGATGAAAGGCAAGAAAGAAGGACAGAAAAAGCTAAACAAAGAAGACAGAGAAAGAGAGAGAGAAGGGGGAGATACGAATACAAAGAGAGCATCCTATTCTTCCAGAGCTTCAAAGCTCCATTCTCTGATCTCTTCAATTAAAAGCATAAGAGAGTTCAGGGCCCGAACAGATGAGGATATACTACCCTGTTCTCTACTGGACCTACCGGAACAGGATAGATCAAGAGCCGCACAGGAAGCAGGAGCAGACAAGACCAGGAATGACGAGATGGAGTGGTAGAACTAGGAACATGAGGGTAGATCATGGGGAAGATGGATGAAAGCCTGTTTTCTATCACCAGACAATGGGAGCTGAACCACAAGACTAAACCAATTTTTTATATTTGAGAGAGGTTATTCTTTTCATTGACTGAAGAGTGAAAAATGTGTTATTATGTGTGACTGGTCTGTTGTTATTTAACAATGTGGTTACCATGACCAAGTACAGAATAGTTAGAATGACAGAAATGTATCATCGATTTAGATTAGGATTGAGATCTAAATGGATGCTGACCATGTCCTGTGTAAAGCATAAGAAAGGGTTAATGTTTAGGTCTCGACTTTGGTTTGCTGTCTTCCGTCAATGTGGCTCACAGGAAACGTGGTTGTGTCATATCTATGTGTAACAATGATAACAGACATTTATATTAGAGGAGAGGGTACTGCAAAACTTGGATGATGTGGTAAATATTTTTAGATGAATGACTAACATTTGCAGAGAAAAGTGTGTGGTTCTATGTTATCTTTAATGGGGTTCAAACACAGCATGAAGAGAAAACATACATGATAGTTATGTCTCAAGGTTCATGTCAATGTCAACATGTGTGTTGAAAAATGTCTGAAATGGATTTTCATGTCAGTGTACAAAGAAATGACCTTCATAAAAAAAACACTCTACACCCATACTTAAAGTTTAACCGAGCTCAACCAGGTTTTTCCAGTTGAAAGGTGAGATGTGTTTGTGCTTCATCCATCTGGGGGCCTCCACCGTTTGAAATGTACCCATTCGTTGTCCCTCCGGGGGGCCATCAACTATCCCCTGATGGCTTCCCCCCCACCCCTCCCCGCCTCACCTCCCATCCCTTACCTCTCTCTCTCCCACCATCTCTACATCCCAGATTCCCCTCAAATCTGAATACTCCTGTCATCTTTTGGCCTGGTGTGATAGTAGTGTAGTTTATGGGTGTGGCCTAATAGTTGTGATAGAAGTGTAGTTTATGGGAATGGCCTATAGGTGTGGATAGTTTATTGTGTAGTTTATGGGTGTGGCCTATAGGTTTGGATAGTATATAGTGTCGTTTATGGGTGTGGCCTATAGGGGTGGATAGCTTATAGTGGAGTTTATAGGTGTGGCCTATAGGTGTGATAGTATTCAAGGTTATAGTGATTAGTGAGGTCCCCCCTTCACTTTAGGCGTCTTTGAGTGTTATTAATTATTATTATTCTTCATGTTTGACCTCTGTTTTCCTTTTATTCCTAGTCTGTTTTACATAGTTTTGAATGATGACTATATGCTCTGTAAGGTGACCTTGGGTGTCTTGAAAGGCGCCTCTAAATTAAATGTATTATTATTATTATTATTATAGGGGTCACCTATAGGTGTGATAGTAGTGTGATTTATAGGTGTGGCCTTTGGATGTGTGACAGTCGTTCTTATGGGTGTGGCCTATACGTGTGTGGATGGTTTATCGTGTAGTTTAAGAGTGTAGCCTATAAGTGTGGGGGGGATGTTGACACCGGGCCAAACAGGTAGAATGTTTAGGAGCCGGCTGAGAGCGAGGCCTTTGGGTCCCTCTCTGTTCCTCCCCTCGTAGTTCAAGCCCAGTGCCGGCGAAGGCATTGTCTGCGTGTAACGTGCTGAATGGTGCTTGGGTAGAGAGTAAGAGGCAGCCCTGCAGCGGTTTGACAGCAGTGAACGGCTAAATTGACTTTATTGAGGTGCACAGGAGGGATTGGCCGGAGTGCATTATGTCCACAGAGGTACCCACCCTGTATACACATACTCTCATACACACAGGCAGAAACACAGACGCACACATTCTCCTTCACGCACACACACAGACACACCCACACACAAACAGAAATGCATGCAAGAATGCAGACACACGCACAAGCACAAACACAAGCACACTCAAACACACAAGCGTGCACAAACACTGGCAACCACTGACCACATACACACAGTTTCAAATGTCCAGTAATTGTACTCATGCCGTCCCCATGCTATGGGAAGTTATCTTTCAATATGTGAACCCTCCTTTGAACAAGTCTTTAGATAGGATAAAATTACATATGGATATGACATATTTCACCCATCAGCTTCATGTTAACACATGCAAGCATGCAGAACCAGTTTTTGCTTTCGCAGAAAGCATCAGCTTAGGGGGACAGACTGAACAACGGTAGCCTGTGGGTGAAATTAAGTTAGGCTACTACGTAGCTACACAGTAAAAGCATTCATTATTTATCATATATAAAAATAAAAAAAAATCTTAAGGCGATCCCTTGATCTCCACCATTTTCAACAGAAGACAACGGAGGCACAACTTAATTGCCATCCAATAATTGTATGAATGTAACTGGTAGGATTAAGAAGGGTAGGTTGTATGTCCTTGACCACACCCCATGTCAGTGACCGCCATGTGCTGATTGACAGTGTTGATGAAATACGCAAACGAATCCCTTGAAGCCGTGGTCGGGGAAAAAACAATCGGCTTCTCATTTTAGCAAAAGTCTAGTGTTTCATCTCTTAGGGTCCTCCCGGTTGTTACCGCCCATCGCAAGACGCCTTCCCATCCTACTATTAGTAACCTCGTTCACAGGCGTTCTTCATCTCACGACGGAACGCCTGTTACGGGATGCTCCGAATGAGCGTTATCACGGGGGAGCAAGAGGGCGTGACTATATTTCCGTGGGTTTAGCGGAGAGAGGCGATAGAGAGGGCGGGACTTCTGATAGATATCCAGTACCGAATAAGATACATGTTTCGGATATTGCTTTGTCATATTTTTGGTAAAAATTCTGTCATTATTCTCCCTATCGATTTTGTTGGTCTTATTGGCACGGCCCTATTTTTCTCGCTCCAGGGAATGTTAACGGGCTTACACAACCCGAAGGAAGTAAGAGATGCGGAAATGCGTTCCGATAGACCGGGATAACGCAAAAACTCAGGATCCTTGCTCCAACGATCCTACTGCAATCATGGGCGCGCGATGCGCGTACACGGAAGCTTGCAGCGATTGTAAGCGGAAAAAAAAGAGACAAGCTGTTGTATGAGGACGACGTGACAGGGGACCGAAGCATTTCCTTTGAGAAAAGTAATATTGGAATATATCGAGGGAAGAATAGCGCATTTAGACAGAAGACGGGTGGTTCTCATAGGATACGCGCCGTGGAGCCTAGGACGCGCGGCTTTGATGCATTAACAGGAATGTGTGTTTGAATGTGGTCCGCGTAACCCTTCCTTGTCATACACGCTATAGCGTGAGCTGTCGGGGCAGTGGATTCCAGCAACAGCAGAGGTAAGGCATTGCACGGCTGTGATAACGCCATGTGTACACAGTGAAGATAAGATAAAAAAAAAAAGAAGGCAAGGAATCTCTATGATGATGTACGTGTTAAACAGCACCAAGGTCCACTCGGGTGAGCTGTCATTTCTCCATGAGCGCTTAAAGCGTTCTCACCGATAGTCCATTGTAGGCTATTTCACATGATGGAACCCAGGGCATTTAAATATTGTAGCATACAGCCACAACAGCAAAATTGATGTGTTGGTCATATTGAAGGAAATGCTCGCCAACCTTGCTATGTGTGTGTATGTGGTCACAAATAACGACTAACCAAGCCAGCGCAACCAGAGCAGAAGAAAGCATCCCCCCAGTTGCCTTCTGAAAGTGACTATCCTTATTTTCTTGCGTCATACAACATTTCCAGCATCATGCCCTGATCTCAGGCGCTCTCATATAGCCGGGACGTTGTGAGATAGACAATATGCATTAAACCCAGCGTGCAGATGCCGTTGAACACAAACGGCAGCTTTACCGTGACGCATTCGACCAGGACAGCGGCGGCGGCACCGGACCGGGGCATTCCAAGTGGAGGGGGGGACGGGGGAGTCCGGGAGAGCGATCAACTAAACGCGTTTTCCTAATAATGTTAGATTCATGGTTCTGCAGAGGACCACATTCAGCTAGCACGCTTGTAGGCGTGATTGTCATTGTTGATGACACGTGTAAAGGAAGGGGACAAGACGAGGTCTACTTTGGCAGCTTGATCCCAATTCGATATGATTATAACCTCATCACTACATGTAAGCCCTTTCAATCAGGCGAAGGCACGAATAGTTAGTACACTAACAGCCATGGCAGCAGCTCTACCACAGAGGAGCTCTTGGGGCCACTGGGACGTGTTTAAACCTGCCTACTTGGACTTGGCCAGAGTGCCTTAAGCCTTTCAGTCCACTACCCAAATTGGGAGAGAGAGAGAGACTGCAAAACACAGGAAGCACCCTCCTTCGATGGTGAGCTGCTTTCTATGGAGCAACGGCACTCAAGCAGCGGCTACTAGTCACAAGTTGTCCCCATCAGCCGTGGGCGAGTCTCATGAAAAAAACACAGTCATGTTGTTCACATCTGCTTTTTTCTTTTCAAAACCGATACCACGGCTGGACTGTGGTCTTCTGGTGGCTGTTATCTTGGATTGAAGCTTGTATATGCATGAAGCGATCAGATAAAGAGGCATCATGGAGTCAGGCCTTTCAATCGGGGATCTCTGGGGTTTTGCCGCCCCTGGGCGGGCGGGCGGGCGGGCCGGCCGGCCTCACACACATTGTCTGGTCCTGTTCGGAACGAGACATCTCCTCCGGCTGCCATGTCAAGTTGGCTGGCATTAACATTTCATTTAGTCTATTATGTAAGCTGCTAAACCCCCCAAGAGCGGACAGGAAAACAGTGGTTTGAGAGCTTGAGTGGCCCAGCGAATGGATGCACTCGGAGCGCACTCGAAAAGCTCAGAAGTCAGAGCTGAACTGTCTAGTTTTGACAGCACTGCAGTAGACGTTGGTGTATTATTTTTTTCTTTACTGCAAACCTGATTTGCATTTATACTCTGGGTGAGAGCCATGGGATAGCTACTTGTAACTCTACACCGATACAACCACACACACCGGCAAATTCATATTGGAGATAATCACGCTGTTCTGTGTGGATTTCAGTGCAGAAAGTTAACGGATGAGTTTGTAGTCTGGGCAGCCACCCTGTGTTATCAGAGGTGTGTTTCTATTGGTTTTGTAGTACTACTCATCCACCGGTTAAGGAGTTTCGACAAACGCAGCTCTTTCTCTGGGAGCAGACCTGACTGAGCGAGCGTTGTCGCCGGGCTGTGATCCTGCGTGGTGACAGGATACAGTGGGTGCTCTTAGAATAATCCAATGTCGATGACATCATGCCTTCCACACAGACACTATCCTAGTCGCCCTATTGGTTGACGCCCTTGTCCTGGGTGACTTCTATGTGGGGTTCTGATTACACAGCAGCTGGCAGGACATCCATCCCTGGTGCCCGTGCAAGGGGCGTGGGCTGATGGGGCTCAAGGCCTCATGTAAGACAATACCAATGGCTGGCCAGGGTCTGTCCATACTCTGACAGCGATGCCTAAATTCAATTCCAACCAGGGGTAATTATAGACATGTCTGCAATTGTTGGGGGTTGGTTTGTGTGCATGTGTTTCGGTTTTCTTTTCACGTGTGTGTGTGTGTGTGTGTGTGTTTGTGTGTGTGTGTGTGTGTGTGTGTGTAGTGCAGGGGTAGTCTGAAATATTTCAGAGACTGTGTTGTTTCAGTTGTTTGGGCAGTCAGGGTAGTCAGAACATCTCGTCAATGTTGCTCTTCAGGATTCCATTGAGTGAGGGAATGTCAAAAATATGGTGCATTTTCTGTTTGTGAACATTCTCCCAAACATAGTTGTGTTGCGTTGTCTGTTGGCTTGGACTGCGGCCATGAAGTGTTTGACTTTCAGACACTTATTCAGCTGATCTGGGAAAGTATGTGGTCTGCAGACACTTAATTTCTCAATTCACACTTGGGGAATTGAGAAAGGATCAAATCTCACCGCTGACCTCTATGCCAGTTTTTGGTTTGGTTCACCCATCTGAGCTCCCCCCTCCTCAAGCTGAAGCTAATGACACTCATGTGATGAGATGACCCCCCAGGCTCACAGACCTCAGCCCAATCCCGGGATCTTAACATGCCGTGACCCCGCTGACCTCAGAGACATCACGTCTTTTGAGCATGCTCCACGTGTTTTAGGGCGGGACTGACTGGCCGATCAACTCGCCCTGGAAGGGACTCCCCCTTCGTAGAGTGCTCTGCCAGCAGGCCTATGCTGAGGTTAACCGATGATATCATTTAGCTCCTTCTGTTCTGCTCTAACCATTTCTTCTCTCGTCAAATAATTGAACGCTCAAAGCCAAAGCCAGGGCTGGACAAAAAAAAAAAGATCTGTGAACTAGAAACCCTGTCTTTCTTCTGCATGGCTGTACTCCTCCCTGGCATATTGGAATCAATGTTCTGCCTTTTGCTCTCTCCTTCCAGCGCTCTTCAAAGAACCGTGTCACTGGCACAGATCGTTATTAGCTTTACACTGACGCCCGTTGATTTCAATGGCCCGTTTCTCTGGTTCTGCTGGTGGTGGAGCCCCCTCCTCGTTGGAATAATTATCCTTCCTCACCTCTCTCCTTGGGCGGATTAATTGAAAATGTTCCGCCGTGCTTGTGTTGCCTCGTCATCTCGGCCGTGGGCGAACAAGGGCCTGCCTTTGGGGCTCTCGGGGGCGGATGAATGTTCTCTACGGTCGCGTCAGAGCTTCGATGGCCGTTGTGATCATGCGTTGGGATGGCATGAGATGTCTTCCCTTCCCTAGGTGGCTGTGCGGGTGTGGGTGGGTGTGTTTTGAGCGAGGAGCAGGGCCATACAGTGGCAATCCCTGTTCCTCATTCCCCATTCCCTGAGTTCCGGATGTTAAAAACACTGTGTGTGTGTGTGTGTGTGTGTGGGGGGGGGGGGGGGGCAGGATGGCAGGCAGGCAGGCAGGCAGGCAGGCAGGCAGGCAGGCAGGCAGGCAGGCATGTGTGCCGATGTGTGGTTTTGTTGTTTATGTCTGAGGGGAGGTGGGGTGGGGGGAATATGGGTGAAGAAAAGATCAACAGATGAGGTTTGTGCAGCCAATAAACTAATGCAGATCCCATCTTAATGCAGATTCCTGCTAGATGCAGATTCCTTCAAGACTTTATGCCAAACTTAAAAGCTCCTGGACTGGACCTATCAGATATGCAAAGAAACCACCAGGAGGAACATGGGGATATTGACTTACCCTGTAAGCGTTTTACCCATTCAGTGATGAAAGATACAGACCCCGTGGAAAACGTATAGAAAACAGGCTACGGTCCGTTGAGAAAGCTTAACAGAGTGAGAGCGACTGATAGCATGCTAACCCCACAAACTATCTGCCTTTGAAAGCCTTTGATGAAGCATTGCTGCAGTCCAGGTTTACATCTGCCTTCAGTCAGCAGCTGTGATCCTTGTTTTTAGCCTAGCATGTTTATTGTCTACATGCTGACAGCTGCATTGTTTCCTGCCTGGACGGACACAGGCCATGCCAGCACTGAAAGATCTAGCGCAGGCTAGCTAAAGCGCTACATGAAATGAACTGAAACATCCAGCTGAACCAGAATTTGACCCCCCCCCCCCCCCCCCTAAATACACATACACATACACACAGTGAGCCACCACACCTTTTAACGAACCCATAATTAAATCGTTTTTGCAAGATTACTGGGCTCTAGATTGACACAAATGGAGAATAGAAAATAGAGAAAAACGAAGAAGATAATAGCATTAAAAATAGAGATAATGGCGAGGCATTGGGACAGAGTCTTCTTGCCCCGACCCAACCACGGCTACTTAGTCAGTGCTTGTGTGGTATTTCTGCAGCGTGGGGCGGCATCGAGCCATGGCAGCGCGTGCCGGTTTGAAGCCGGGACAGAGTGTGCGTCTGTGTCGTGTCACCGTAGAGCTGCAGCTCTGTGGCTCGCTGTGGAACGTGAGTCGGAGGTGGACCGGGGGCGGCTAAATGATACGCACAGACAGACAGTCAGACAGACAGACAGACAGACAGACAGACAGACAGACAGACAGACAGACAGACAGACAGACAGACAGACAGACAGACAGACAGACAGACTGGCAATGCATCTATCAATTATTATCATGCACACACATGCATTATGTATGAAAAAGCATGGGTAAGCTAGACATACTGGACATGCATACAGTAGAAGTGTGTGTGTGTGTGTGGGGGGGGGGGGGGGGTGGGATGTGGGTGTAGGTGTGTGTGTTGGTAAAACATTGTGGGGCGGTGGCCATTACAAGAACAAAGCAAACTGGGGACAGTGGGTGTGGCCACAGGATGCAGACCAAATTAAGTTCATTCTCTCTCGCCCTTTCTCCTTTTCTCTCTCTCGCTCTCTTTCACCCTTTCTCCCCTTCTGCTTTCCAGCATTACAGACATCCCCAGCACTTTACTTACAATCTCCAGATTGTTTCTCTGTCACTCTCGTTAATGTCTGTCTCTCTCTGTGCCTCTCTGTCTCTGTCTGTCTAGGCTCCCTCTACTCTTCCGTCCTCTCGTTCTCCTCCTCCTCTCCTCCTCCCCTCTTCCGCTCCCTCTCTCTTGTCTCCTCCATCTCTTTATTACCTCTTCACTCTCTCTCTTTCGTCCCCCTCTCCCCTCTCCTCTATCTTTCTGCCACTCCCTTCTCTCACTCTCCTCTGCTCCACTAAAAGCTTTGTCACGGTGTGAACGTCTTTGTGAAAGTCACGTTGTGGCGAGGTCTCAGCAGGCATGTCCTAGTTGGGCCATGCGCTTCCAGAAGTGGGCCGCCGCGGCGCAGAGGCAGCAGGGCGGGAGGAAACAAGCGGCCTGC